>NW_009203016.1:18830-33027 GCF_000690835.1 Fulmarus glacialis | reverse complement strand
TGTGTCCAGCTCTGGGGTCCTCAGCACAACAGGTCCAACATGGACCTGTTGGAGCGGGTCCAGAGGAGGCCACAAAAATGGTCAGGGGGGTGGAACATCTCTTCTGTGAGGAAAGGCTGAGAGAGTTGGGGCTGGTCAGCCACTCTCCTGTGAGGAAAGGCTGAGAGAGTTGGGGTTGTTCAGCCAGGAGAAGAGAAGGCTCCAGGGAGACCTTATTGCGGCGTTTCAGGACTTAAAGGGGGCTTATGAGAAAGATGGCAACAAACATTTTAGCGGGGCCTGTTACGACAGGATAAGGGGGAATGGTATTAAACTAAAAGAGAGGAGATTTAGACTAGCTATAAGGAAGCAATTTTTTACAATGAGGGTGGTGAAACCCTGGCACAGGTTGCCCAGAGAGGTGGTGGATGCCCCATCCCTGGAAACATTCCAGGTCAGGTTGGACGGGGCTCTGAGCAACCTGATCTAGTTGAAGATGTCCCTGCCCACAGCAGGGGGGTCGGACTAGATGACCTTTAAAGGTCCCTTCCAACCCAAACTATGCTATCATTCTATGATTCTGTGATTTGAAACCGTAAAGTAAAAGGAAAATTTTGCATCCTTTTCACTGAAGTCAGTGGGATGACACAGGAGCTTTACTGCTTCATGGGACAGGGATGAGAGCCCCAACAAAGGCCCTAGGGCAAACAGGGCTGCTTCTCCCCCTCTCTGTTTCTCCTTTACACGGTAATGCAGTCAGACAAGACTGTTGTTGCTTATCAGTGGCGATACCAGGTTTCTCCTCCCTTTCCTATGAAGACCACAGTTCACTTCATGTCAAGTGGATTCATTCTGGATTTCGGGGAAGGGAGGGATGGGGAGTGTTGATTCTTTTTCTTCACATTTACTTTTCAGACCTGGCATTAGCCACGAGATTAAAAAGAGGATCAAGTTCCCAAAGCGGCCACAGTTCACCATGCAGCACCCCCGGGACAGAACTTTCTGCCTGTGAAGGCTGGAGGGAAATCCTATCCGTTGCACTCAGGATCAGATCTGGGACAGGACTGGCCTCGAGATTTTCCTTGCAAACCATTGTCAGCTTAAAACCATTCCCTCTCACCCTCATTTTTCTTTAAATGTATATATATTGCTGTATCCAGACTGCACCAATGTAGTTCTTTCTTCTTTTGTGACCAAATGCAAGTTTAATCTTCTGCTGATTCTTGTAGCATCCCCTTTCCCTCTCACTTTGCTCTCTCCCCCTCTTTCCTTTCATCTCAGCTTTATTCCCTTTTCTATTCCCTTTTCACTGTACTTTCCTCTATTTTATGTATTGTAAGTGCCTTCCTTGGTGAGTGTCTAGTTCTGAAAGCAAACTGATGGTGCTGTGTACTCTGGGAAGTTATATTAGCCTGTATTCTTTTGGTAATGCCAATGCTTTTAAAGAGGCAGCCTCATTTTCATTAAAGCAATTTGCATTGCATTACCCACATTTGCATTCAAATACACCTATCTTGACCCTAAAACACAGGTGTATTTGGGAGCAGATTAACAGTATGTTTCTAAGTAGTTTAAAATACAGCAATCATAAAAATTCCAGCAGCTCTGGGAAATAGTCTTGCCGGCTTTTGCTGCCTGGGCTCTGCACTAGTCTGTACACCAGGGGTCCCAAACTGTTTGGGATAATGGAACAAGCCATTTAAAGGAGCTGTCGCAGTGGTGGATCGTATGGTTTCCAGTGAATTAAGCAGAGTCACTTAAATTTGATTATCCCTCTCTAAAAGGGTTGGAAAGCAGTTATCCAGCATCCAAATCCTTCCATTAAACCATTTTGTGAATCCAGCTTTCAAACATGGTTGACAAAATTAAAGCTTTTATTACTGCCTCTAGATATCCTTCCTCCACCGGAATGGTGGACATCCAGAATACAGCTTACAATGTCCATTAGCTGATTTAGGTATTTGTATTCATGTGTAACAACCAAAGTCTTCGAAAAGAGCAACAGCAGCAGCAAAAAAGGATAGCAAGGCCAGTTTTGTAGATACTATGATTCCTCAGATTTTGTACAAGCAAAAAGAGACAATTACATCTAAATTAAAATCTACCCACAGCACCCCAGTCAAGTTGTAATTCCTTCTGAACAGCCTCCGAAAATGCATCTCTATCTAAGTCCTGGACACACAAATTTAAACAAATAGTAGGTTTGGGGCACCTCCAAAAAAGACAAGGCAGCACAATCGATGTTATTCCCTGCATTGGGCCCTAGGAGTTTAACACCTTCTAACCACGAACTGGTAGGCTTGCATGACGCCTGTCTTAGCTTGATGGGAGCCCAGCTTGGCCTGGGGTCTCAGACAGCATGACTGGTTTCTCCTGTTTAAGATCATCTCTGAGATTGGCTACAGTCAATTAAATTGTTTTGCTGACGAGTGGAAAGGTGACAGCTCTTTTCTTTGCTGCCCAGTGCCTTTCCTGCCAGATGCAGAGAGGACAAAAAAAGTCAGAGAAGAGAGTCCAGTGAGTGTGTGCTATATCAAGCACTGTACCACAGATGCTCAGAGGTCCGTCCCGCGCCCTTCTGCAGTGCTGTGCATTAGAGACGCACTGACGGGAGCAATGGCTGGGGTGAACACACACACACGTGCCCACTGGAAGTATTATGGGACGGGGAGCAAAAAAAAGAAAAAGGAAAAGCAGAAAGTTGGAGCATAACCAATTTCAAAATGAGATGGATGGTGCTCTCTGCTTGTGCAAGACGCAAGGAAAAAATATCGAAGATTAATTTGTGAAGGCCCAGCAGGAACTGTGCATGCCAGGGATTGTGAAGGAAATAAAGTATATAAAAATACAGTTTTACTGTGGTATGAGAAAGCCAATAAATCAAAGCACATTAGCAAATATCAGATATATGAATAAATTGGCAAATTATGTTATACCAATTTCATGTAGTTGAATGCAGATTGAACAAAGTTCATTTCTGCAAGGGATTTGCTCGTCACCAAGTTTAAGTCGCATAAGTTTTCCTGAGGGAAAAAACCCAGCTTTCATCCCTTATCCATCTGATTGACTAAAAATGTGATTGTTTATATGAAAATATATAAACCCAGATAATAAATTCTACTGCAGAGTCACTATTACTTCCAGGTTCAGTGAATAAAAACACTCCCCCAGGATCTCGGTCTGGTTTTTTCCCCATGGCCCCAGCGTGCCTTCAGGAGAGCACACACTTGCCCAAGCCGGTGGGCAGCAACGTAGGCAGGCATGGGGTCTGCGTCATCGGAGACGCACAAGAACATCCTTCAGCATTATCTGTGAGCTAGCGGGATACATGAATAAGTGAGCATGTGAAGCTGATGGCAGGCAGAGAGAGGGAACGGCTGAAGGTCGTCTTCCTGCCCAATATAATGCGCAAGTCCAGGCGCTGTAACCAGGGGGTGCAACCACGGTGTGCGCATCTTTTTCCCCAGAGCAAGTGGCTAGAGGGAGATGCTTACACCTCCTGAAGACCGTGCAAAAATATGATGCTCCTAACCATGGCTGAATGACACAAAACTATGTTTGGTCGATTTTCTGTTGAATGCTCAACTATTTAAAGCATAGCTGTATGGCATCCATGTGGAGAAGCGATGTTTTACAGAATCTTTTTTCCACAAGCAGAAATACTACAGAGACAACACAAAATAAAGAAGTCTCTGTCCTGCCCTTTCATATTATCATTTACATAAGGTTGCATTTTTTTCCAAAACTGCTGACTCTCTTCTTCCGGGAGTTCTTTTAATTATGTTTATGATATTATTTCAGGAGGAGCATTATCATTCCTATACTACAAAATTACTTGATCAAAAAAATTTGTTTTAATTCTCCATAGGCTCCAGCAATAAAGAGGAGATGTTCCATCCATGCCCTCTTCAACCTGGATGCAAGACAGAGGGAGTGAAAAACATATGAACTCCCCAGCTGTTTTCTTGATAATGATTTTAATGTTAATGAACGGGAACTTGTGGAAAAGGGAGTGTTCTGTCCTCCGGGGGAGGAGAAAGATTTAGGTTTGCTACTTCTTGGATTTGTTTTGTAAACTCCAGGGTATCAGAAATTGGTAGTCACTTCTGAAAATCTTAGCTCTGAATTCCAGCCAAAGCACCTCCAAGGGGAGCACTCGCAAGCAGGATAAGGAGAAGTATTGTGAAGTCTCGTTAGTTTGCTAGGAATCATGCAGTGCTCTATGGCCTTGTCCCAAAATGCTATAGGAGGGAGGCTCCGTGGCTAGGGAACTACACTGGGACTCGAGACTACTTTCCAATTCTCTCAGAATCCTCATATAATTTGAGACAAGTCACCCAGGCTCGCTGTGCCTCATTTTCCCTTTGCAGAGGTGTCCCAAGGATAATTAAGTTCATGAGCTGTTCAAATGAAATATTGATAAAGACGACCTAAGAAGTTAATTACAAGCATCCCTACAACTCTGTATGCTGGTGTTATTGCAGAACACCAACGTATCTCTAAATTAGAAAAAGAAAAAAACCACTTTCCTTCTTCTTAGAGCATCACTCGTGGGCATTTCTGGACCTCCTTCTACAACATGAAGACAGACACCTAAAGACAGACTGAGCTGGCACGTTCAGATCTGGAGGCAAAGTTCCATAACATCACAAGGGCTAAAGAAAACCCAAGATTTCAACCCAGTGTTGTAGGGATCCTATAGACAAAATGCAGGTTGATATTGTCAGCAAAAAACAACTGCGAACACATCATTCCAGTATGTTATATTTATTTTCTGAGGGCCTGGCCGACAGCCTGGGAAAACCATCAAGAGCTCCCCAGGGCACAGATTCATCTCACATAACATTAGCCACACTTGCATAAGTCACCTAGGCTCCTTCAACAATTAATGGAGAGGGAGAGACGCACCTACCAGGGCTCCCTGGTCATGCTCATGCTCCCTCAGCATCAGAGAACTGGCTTGAAGCCGATGACAGACCAGGGGCTTACCTGGGGCTTGGAGACGTCTCTCATGCGGGCTCTGGACATCAAGACTTCTTTCCCATTCTGGGTCATTCCTGTGACAAAGATGAGAAAATAAGAGCTCTGAGCAAGATTACAACAAATTTACCTTTCCCAGCTATGTGGGAAGGATGAGTTGCCTGGAGCAAGCCAGTTTGATTTGATACCCGCTGAAAGCAGGTATGTTCAGGAAAAATAGCAGTTCAAGATATTTATATCTAACCATTTCTTTTAACACTGATGTTCAGCACAGACTGTTGTGCCTTGAAACAAATTTTGGCAGAATTCACATGTAAATGATTCCTGAGAGCAAGTTCAGTTTGTATTTAATACTGCCTCTAAGTTGAAGTTGTTTTCAAGGATGTTATTGCAGTCTCCTTGGTTCCCAGGCCATTTACAAGAACTCACCTCTGAACACTGTGGACACATCTACCACAAAATAGTGCAATGCCACAGATTCAAGAATTATTCAGCTGGCATGAGCATCCCTTTCATTTGTGAAGAACCATTGCATTTCAAGTTCCTGAGCACACATTAAAACCTCTTTCTTCTGTTCGTATTTACCACTTGCCCTGTGCCACTTAACTAGCTGGCAGTGAGAAATGACCCTTAATACCCTGAGTGGAGTCTTCTCCTTGGAGATCAATAAGCAGCAAGCGGGAAGACATAGACTTAGACCAAGACCCTACTAGGTCCAAGGCAAATCCTCTCCCAGGAGGGCGGAACGAGTGCAGTCATTACCCCAGCCAGGAGCTCCCATCCAGCCATTACAAGGCCACTTTTATTACAATAGCTGATAGCACTGAGTGATAAGGAGTACCGTCACACATCAGTAGGGCTTGTAAGTGCTCCCTTGGGAAGGCAACTGTTCACTTGCACAACAGTCCTGGTTTATTACTGCTTCCTCATCCTTGTTTTATTTCTCTCTAAAGCACCACTTCAGCCTTTAGAACGAGTATATTTTTAAAATAGCGAGTGCACTTTGCCCTCACCCACTCGCTCTCATTTGTTGTGCTGTAAACTTTGCAGATTGTTAGTAATTTCCTCAGAGAAGATGTAATCCCCACTTTCAAATCTTCTCTGTTTCTTGTTTCTTTGCTGGGCTTGTGGCTGCCTGGACAAAATTGCTTCAAGACCTGGGGCCTTACAGCAAAAGCAGGGGTTGGGCAGAGAGGGGGAAGCTGTTCAAATGCGAAGGGCTACCTAGCACATAGGAAAAACCTAAGATGCCTCCCCCTATACTATCTTGAACGGAGCCAATGACCTTTTCATGGGATAGGGCATATATTTCATTCACTGCTGTTTAAAGGGATGTGCCATATGCTCATGGTTCCTCAACGTATGCCGTCCCCCCGCCACCGCAGGCAGCTGTGGTTTTCTCAGCCTATTCCGTATTTTGTGTCTGCAATGTGAATTTTAGTCTCTAGTACCTCCCACTAACCTCAGTGAATCCTACCCACCTGGACCCCGGGGAGGCTGGCCTCAGGTTGTCCTCTTCTGATACACGGCAAGGCACCGGCACTGCCAAAAGCACAGATGCTGTCTTAACTGAAGTCATTGCTCTCTCCACGTGGACACACAAGGTGAGCCCAGCTGTGGTTATCACAGCCCAGCTCAAAAGGTTTTGCGTATGCACTAATTGATAACAGCTCTCTCAAGCTCAAGGGAGGGGGCAAATCCAGCCCTGATGGCCCTGAAAGCATCAATGTCCTTTACTAATAGCAAAAAAATAGCTTTTCTGAAGTTTGCACCTGTACTAAAGTAAGCTTATGAATGACTACAACTCGCAAGGACAAATATTGCTCAGTACAAAAACTGCACAAGTGAGGAAACGCAAGATCTTCCCACAGGAACGCTGTTACCCCATTTGCCCTTAGCAGCTCTATCCATTTTCAACAATCTTTGTCACGCTGCCCACATTTCTGTCTTTAGAAAACCAAAACACCGCATAGCAGAACTGAGACAATGGTAGAGACAACCTGGAGACCAGCTGTGGACCTTGAAACTTGGAGCTCATCCTCACTCTGTTCTTCTCACGAGCGTAAGTATCCAGGGTTCAGAAGGCAAAGCCCTGGCTCTAAACCACAGCAGCGGTGTGTTTTCTCAACAAAACCCCTTAGCTATTAGCACTTCTCTCTTCTTTTCCGTTCCTCAGCCACAGTTGAGTTGGTAGAGAGGGAAGGAATTACTTCCTCCATGCTCTGAAGGTCAAACATCAAAACAGAAGAACCTAAATAGCATTTCCACATTAGAGAGACAATTACGAATTTTTTAGGAATTAAAAAATGAAAGTGTTTCTAATCAAAACAAAAATATTCAATTTTTAGGAAGCCTGAAAATCTAAACAATATGAAAAGGCAATTAGATTTCCTCCCCCATTTTGGTTTTGGTTGAATGCTATTTGCACTGTACCACTTAAAAAATCAAGTGGGAGAAAAAAAAAATCACTTTAAGGGAAAGTTCAAAACAGTAAAATATTTTAAAACTTCAGAATATTCTAATTTATTTTCTAATGAATAATTCTTCATGGATTGAATAGTTTGGCATAGATTTTTAGAGCACTAGCTTTTGCAAAAATGATAATCTGCTTTTTTAAAATGTTTTGATAAAAAAAAGTTCATTTGCCAGCTGAGGACACTGTTCTGAGTACTGCCATATGTACTGCCCTCTTTACAGGACATTGATCTCTCTACTACACATTTTACATCACATACACTTCGTAGATTAATGAAAAAAAGTAAAATTGTTTTCAAAGACTGTTTCACAGGGACTTATCTTTTGCTAGAAGTGAACTTTATGAATTCCAAACCCCATGCAGGCATTACCCACAACGGGAGGGACGATTGCAGCAAAACCCCAGAAACACAATGGGATGACTCTGAGCAACTGCAAGCACCAAACTGATATTCCAGTACTGTATCAAAAGTGCCCTCGCTCCCGTGAAATATTAACCCAAGGCTGGCCACTTAGGACTAAGAGATGCTTTGAACAAAATAGTTCTGAGCCACAGCTCCTAACCGAATTCCAGTTGTGGCTTATAATATTCTGCTTTTCTATAGGACTCTCTTTTCTGTTAAGCCAAAAAACCCTCATTTTCATTCTCTGCTCTAAATGGCTTATCATGTTTCTAAGTGATCTTTCATAATTGCTGTGTTCCTCTTAGCTGTGGTCCGGGGGGGAAGATAACCAATTTTTGTATATTTTTAGTGTAAATCAAGAGTAATCCCCCTGAAGTCAAGAGTGCATAAAAGCAAAGTGAGAAGACAATTAAGTCCTGCTGTTTTCAAAGTGCTTTGGAATCTCTGGGAATAGAAAGGTGCTATGTAAATCTAAGATATTATTATATTATTTATTAGTATATAATAACTCCATGTAGCACAGTAACGCATGTACAAAGTCTAAATACTAGGCACAGGTCAGTAGGTTCTCCATATGTCTATTTTCTCTCTCTCTGGAAAGATGTGTCTTGTATAACGAGAAATGAGTAGCAAAATAAAAATGCATAAGGGCCAATAAAAACAAGCTGTTTTTTAGTCCTTATAACTAAACAGTTTGTTTCAATGGCATCTTCACTTAATATTTCCATTTTTTCTTGCTTTGCAAGCCTACAGAGTAATGACAGGCTACAACAGAAAGCTTCAGCGCTAATTTCAGAATGCCTGAATCAGCCACTTATCTTCATTTATCCTCTTCTGCTGGAATCTTGCTTAAAAAAAAAAAAACAAACCCCAAAGCAAAAACCTCTGCAATTTCATAATCCTAAAATAAATAGGTCCCCCCACCCTCCTTATGTTTTGCTGGAAATTAAACTGTGTTACACTATTCTCCTGCAATTTCTTACTACTGCCTTTATCCCTAGCTACGTTTAGTGCCAGCAGTCATATTGGTCTTAACATTAAAGCAGTAAGAGCTCATATTTAGTGACTAAATTATGCTTTATTTAAAGATTACAGAATGTCAAACACAACAGAGTTTTCTTTTCACAGTAGCTTGCAGCTTGTTGTCTGTCCCTGTGGTGTCGAGTCTTGTTTTCCAGTGGGGAGATCTACATATTAATTCTGCTTTCTTACAGAATAATAATCATTCAGCCCAGGACTTCCTAAGTGCTCTTTAATTAGCAGCAGACACTATGGGTATGTCTGTCTGTCATTGCCCTAAGGTGGCTGTAACCCTTCCATCATGCTAACTGTATGGAAAGCAGGAGTTTGAGAATGAAGATCTTCCAGCTTAAACCCACAAATGCAAATCTTACTGGAGCTGCTGGTAAGCCTAAGCGAATAAGCTCTTTTAAAATAGGAACCAGGTCTTTGCTTGGCCTCAGGCACTGCCTGTGGATGGTGGCTCCAGCTACAACCACAGCTTGAAGAACATGCAGCTACAGACAACGGTCACGCAACGGGGGGTCAAGGGTCTGTGTGAATGTGCAGTGGTGGCCACCATCTCCTCCTGGGTGCACAGATGTCACCATCAGGACATTGATAGCTCCTTTGCTATTAGGAGACTGAGGGTTCAATTGGCACAGAAGCTCCAGTCTCTGCTCTACAGATGCTTTCTTCAAGATACATCTGCCAGGTGACATGGGAAAAGTACCATTGTAAACTGATGCCTTAAGGTAGTTCTGTGCTTGGCTGACAGGAATGCATTTCGTTAGGGTGAGAAAATAATCCCTCCTTGTCTAGAACAGGTTACCAGCAGAACTGCAGCAGCTTTTCTTGTGTGGGCGTATGTTGCTCAGGACAGCAGGCTGGCAAAAATTCAGCCACTGAATTTCACATCAGCCCCTGGGCTGGAAGGGAACTCTGGAGGTCCCTGGTCCAGCACCCTGCTCAAAGCAGGTCAAATCAGTGCACGTTGCTCAGAGACTTGTTGAGACTTGGATGTCTCAGCTCTGGATTTCAAAACTTCCTGACTACCTTGGTGTCCTCTGCCGGACTCACACCTCTACCTCATGTTGTTTCCGTACTCTAGGGAACAAAAGATAATTTACACAAATGATCTTTGTCATTTAAATAGCAATGGCAATGTGGGTGCCAGAGACTCTGATGCATGGACACAACAGTGCAGGATGCCCAGCTTTCCAGGAGAGGTAGGCACCGAACCAAGCAAATGTAAGAGTAACGCTGACATATGAAGGTTGCAAGACATATAAACAACTCACCTCGTATAACTAAAGGTTCAGAATTTGCCTCCTTGTTTGGAGCAGTCTGGACTTGATGAAGATTTGAACTGCCATGCTATATTCAGGAGAGCCGAGTAACTGCTGGGATATTTTTCACCTGTGCCCTGCGCTTCTGCATGTCTTAATATTTGCTGTGCTTTCTGGAAATTGCTTCCATTCTGTATTCTGTTCAGATAACGGCAGGGCAGAGGAGACATATGCTGTGCTGACAGGAAAGAGATTGTTGGAGTTGTTCTCAAAGCTGGAAAAGAAAATAACAGCAGCAGAAGAGGAATATCTTCCCCTATGAGGAGTTTGTCCCCTTAGAGCACGAACAGCTATGTACCATTCTGGGTTATGATTTGATCCTTATTTGAAACCAAGCACATAAACCTGAGGTTTTATACTACTGCCCATCGTTGTACTATCGCATCCCCTGTTTCTCTACATGGAAGCAGCTCTTGTAGCAGTGTCTCTAGTGGGGCTCTTTCCCATTTGAATCTGTCCAGCCTGGTGCAGCTCTGGATGTTCTGTGGATGAATGAAAAAGCTGTCGATGTCTACGCCATTCTGTACCAGTTTCGGGTCTCTCCCGTGTGATACGTCACTGCGCAGCTTCTTCTGAACAAGAATGGCTTTAACAACACATATTGTTACCCATTACTGCTCTGCGTTCTGCTGAAAAACAGCAACTGGAATCTCAGTAACTCTGGGCCATCTAAACCTATGATCAAATTTGTATTTTAAAGCGATGGCCAAGTACAACACTGGCAAATTGTTGCCACAATCTTTCTACCAAGGAATTCTGTGCTCCAGATACCCTGAATGTTGCATAAGAAGAACCTGGAAACAAGTCAAAGTATTGATCACTAAATTTAAGTCTCCAATGTTTGACACGATGGGTATTGAATGGAAGAGAGAGCAAGAGAGAGAAGCGCACTGGCACTGGGAGAAATGAGTTCAAAGGGGTTTGAATCAGGCCCAAGACGAACTCTACAATATTTCCAGCTCTGAAGGTGACCTCTCAAAGTTTCGTCTTGTTTTGGGTTTGTTTCTATTTGGTTACAGAAAATTGAGGCACAAATATTCCTGGATTTAAAAAAGCAGCTGTATCAGATTTGGCTGGCAATGAGGAAAAGGGAATTGAAATTTGAACTGTTTTAAATATCACATTTTATGATATATGGTCTCTCACAACACATTGTCTTTTTGTGGAGTCTTCTGTGTGCGGTCCTTAAATCCCTTTTCATAAATAAAGCCATCTGTCTCTTTTGAACTATAGTAGCTCTAATTTAAAAAGTCAGTATTTGCCAATGTCTACAACTCATTAGCTCCAAAGCTGTGAAAAACTTCCATATCTGGTGCACCACTCAGCAGTCTCTGGCAATTGCTGTGTTTTAAAAATTATGCCCATTAGTTGTAAACCTCCATTTTTATGAAAGTAATGTTTTAATTTGGCTATCAGATGATTTGAAAGGTAAGAGTGAGATCAAGAAAAAAAGCCTAGTGCTCAATCTCCTGTCCTCTGACAAAAAAATCTCACATGGGGATCTGGATCTAAGTGGTGGAATAGATAAACTATTTACCTCACTTCTACGCATGTGGTTAGCGCCCATTACAATAACAAAGAGAAAGGGACAGACAGCATAATTCCGAATAAAAAAGAGATTTGCCTCTGAATAGACCTTATTAGCAGGGTTTCTGGGCCATCCTCTGTCTGTAAAAGAGACAAAAAAATCTCACATGGGGATCTGGATCTAAGTGGTGGAATAGATAAACTATTTACCTCACTTCTACGCATGTGGTTAGCGCCCATTACAATAACAAAGAGAAAGGGACAGACAGCATAATTCCGAATAAAAAAGAGATTTGCCTCTGAATAGACCTTATTAGCAGGGTTTCTGGGCCATCCTCTGTCTGTAAAAGAGGAATCTCGATGAGCTGGGTTGCTGTCAGCTCAGCAGGAAGATTGGCAGATGGAGGACACAGAAAAACATCGACTCGGTACATTTTTTCCCCCCTCAAGATGTATTTTTTAACAATACCTACACAAAACCTTTGTGATGCTTAATTGCCAAGATCAAAATAGATAAGTACATTCTGGTGACAGAAATGTTGTCTGGTCTAAAATGTTTTCTGAGGCGCTGAAGCACTTTGCGATGGTACAAACCGTTCCGAGGAAGAGGCGAAGTGCCTCCCCTCCTGCCTGCTCACCGGCCCTCTGAAGTAAAGCAACAACCCACCCGCGTTCCTTTGAAGGGAAGGCGCCGGGCGAAGAGGATCACGGGGCCGCGGCTTCTGCGGACCAGAAAAGATGACTGAAAATGAAAGAAAGCGCAGATAGGGTGTTCATGGGTTTTAATAAACTACAGGTAGGGGAGAGCTCTTCTAGAAACGGATTCCAGCTACATGACCCTGTAACACAAGACTTCGCACACTTACAACTAAGTTTTTAAAACCTCTGGTAAATGCGTTGAAAGAGAAAATAAATTCAGCCCTTTCTAGTGGGTAAGCGGGAGCCAGGAGGTCTGTGTTTTGGCTGCAATTCAGCAAAACACGTAGTGGATTCCAAGTGAGATTAAGAATATTTAAACATATGCATGAGTGGTTTGTTGAACTGGACTCTTGTCATAGGAGTTTTTAGAAAAATCACTGGCCACTATTTAACTCTTTAAACATCCGTAACAGGGAACTGATGCTGATAGATGATAATATCGTACCTCCCAGGCAGAGATCTGAGGTGTAAACATAATTTTAACCTTTTCTGAGAATCTTCAGAGGAATTACTTAAGAAGAACATAAGCCTGCTTTAAAATGAGGATAAGCCCCACAGCCAAAACCCACTGAAGCCAAAAGAAAGGCCCTCCTTGGTTTCAAAGGACTTTGAAACGTTCTTGTGAAGGGTCTCTGAAGAAATGGAGGATGATGAAAGAGGCCATGTGTGTGTGCATGTGCGTGTGTAGGAAGGAGATTAGTTATCGGCTCCATCTAAACCGTAAGCAATTCTGGAAGGGCCTTATGGAGGCTCGGGGGCTCACAGCAATCCGTATCGTGCCGTGGGCTGGCAGAGCAGTTCCTGTCTTGGAGAACGGCAGGCTTTTAGCAGAAGAAAAAGACAGTCAAAATGGTCTCATGCCTTAAATTCCATTTACTTATTACTTTCTGTTTTCCCATTCTCTCTCTCTCTAACACTTTTTTTGATAGCAGATTCCTTTTCTCACGAGGAAACAAAGTATTCTATGAAGAAATCTGGGATATGAAAAGCAACTGCATGCCCACCGGCTTCCCAATGGACTTTCTCAGTAAACTCTCTTCCTTCCTTATCTCATGAGGCATCACGAGCGGGTGAACAAGGCTGCATCGTCATGTTTGCTTTCCAGACGAGTCAGGGCTGACAGCATATGTAATGAGAGACTTCTCAAAAAGGAAGGAAAGGTATTGCACAAGGCTACAGACCTCAACTTGGCACTTCAATTCTGGGCTAGATCTTATAAATCTTGGGTAACCAACCTTACTTTCCTAGCGCTGTTTAAAATACTGACATGAGTTGAGCTAAACCCCCTTGAAGCCAAATTGTACACCCTGACTTAAGACAGTTGTAGAGAAACTTCAGCCGACTGAAGCACTACCCACGCTACAGCCGCGCAGGCTGGCTCGTGCAGAAGCTGAAGAATGTGACCTGAAGAATTTCCTTGACGCCGCAGCAGGGTTATGGATGTTGACTGGTGGGACTGTAGCTTGCTGGAGAGTTTAAAAGTGAAATGCAGGAAAGCACGGAAGCATCAGAGACAGCCACAAAAACACCCTGGGAGTGAGACCTCAAAAAATCCAAGAGTCTACTACAGCGGGGACTCAGTTAACTGTCAGATACTACTGTGATCAATACAATTAATACAAATAAGAGAACAAGGCTCAGCTTGTTACAAGCTAACTGTCTCAAAGTCGAAAAAGAGGCAACCCAGTTTGTAAAAAGCAAATTTTTGTTTCCCTAGATTTGGTAAAATCTTTCATCTGGCATTGCTTTTAGCAAGGGAAAAGACGAGGTGTGGATGAGCCTGCG
>NW_009203016.1:13400-18799 GCF_000690835.1 Fulmarus glacialis | reverse complement strand
ACCCACAAGTCCGGGACAGATAAGTGAAGTACTGCTCATTCATCACTTAAAGCACAACAGCAGGGAAGGGGGAGGCTCCATTTGCCTGCCTGTGCTGTGCCTCTTCTGTATGTACAGGGATTTCTATCTCTAGGGCTCTTAATATAGCACCTTTCAAAGACAGTGAATTCTCTTTAGAAATAGGGAGATAATGAGGCTGTTTCCACTGCATTTAGATAGAAAAACAAAACAAATACCGCTGTCAAGATTTATAGCAAATAAATTATAAAGGGCACTAGGACATTTGTATAAAGAACTAAAATGGACCTGCAGTAGAAAACACACTTTACTTTTACGACTTTAACTTTAGGGCATGAAAGGCACCTCATTAATGATTAGAGGGATATAGATGAGCCATAACAGTCTATATATCCTTATAAATGATATACAGGGAGAACTAAAAGACAGCGAATTACAGTCTCCAGTGCTGTGCTTTTTTCTCTTCACCTCTTTCTTTCTCAGTCTTCCAGCTCAAAGAAAGCAATTAAAACTTACAGTGGCCAACTGTGTATTAACTTAGTCAAATAACCAGCCACTTCTAGTAGGTGGCGTAGATAGCTAGTCTGGGCTAGAGCATTATAGTAACACCCAGAGGCCTGGAAGGAGCCCGAGGTCTCGCAAGGGTGCCGCTCACTTGGTGACCGTGGGTGACACCGCTGCTCCCTTCCAGCCAGCGCTGCCAACAGCCCGTCGGCACGGTGCTGGCTCGTCTCTCTGAAAGGGTCACCACTCGGCCAGTTCCCAGCCACTTGCCTGGTTTTATTACGGATTTGCTAGTTTTGCTGCTCGTGCACAGCTGGCCCGAGTGCACGACTTACCTGATGTCCCCCAGGAGATGTCTTGCTGCAAAACAAGGTCCTGCCGTTGCCTCGCTGACCTCTGCTGCAAGGGGGACGTGAGCGTGTTTGGACACCAGGGTTGCGCTCTGAAAAAAGAGCAACCTTTTCTATAAAAAAAAGAGCGCATTTTCTATAAATGTTTTTATTTCAGAGTCTTTGCTTTCAGGAGCCTTTTCTTATTTCCTAATTTCAGAAGCAGTAGACTCTTGGCTGGAGTAACTCTATTTACGGTGCTTTAAAACAACGTGCTGTATTTCCTAGCAGGAGCCAGCTAAGAGCACACGTACAGTCAGTTCTCGCTGACAGGTAAGTGACACAGTTAACTCATTAAGTCACAGTAACTCAGTCTCTTTGGATCACTTGGCCTTATGCTAAAAGACACCCCATTCATCAAAGACTTTGCCTCTGTGGACAGGAAGGAAGAGAAGAAGGAAGGGAGAGGGGAGAAATGAGGAGGCAAAGGGAAATTAAGTGACTTACTCAAGGTCAAGAGAAGTCTGCAGGACGAGCACGGCTGAGCTCAGCGCTGAACGCCAGCACTGGGTCTTAGTGCCAAGAAACGCCTCCTCTAATAATCAGAAAGATGTGCATTTCACATCAGGAGGCAAACCACTCTTTTCCTTTCAAGATAGGGAAAAGGGTGGCTGTGGCTACTGGCCTTGGCTGTACTGACAGCTCAAACCTTGACCAACCTCTCCAGAACAGGGCTAGCAGAAAAGTCTTATTTCTTTGTGGTGAAAACCACTGAAAGAGAAAGCTTTTCCAACACAGGGGCTTTCTCCGTGGTTGAGATGCGTTGCTGCAGACTGGGCAAAGCCCAGAGAGAAAGCCAGGGTGGATTAGTGGAGGAATATTATCCAGCAAAAAAAAAAAAAAGTTAATCTTTCCAACCATGGCATCTCACTGTGTGGCTCAAAGGAAAGAAGCCGAACTGTTATATCCCTCCGCTATGCATCAGTCTCCAGCCGTGGTTTTTTGGGTGGTCTGTATGTGACCATTAACAAAGTTAAAGAAGTCCTGAGGCTGCTCTAATGCAATGCAGTGAGACAGGCTGGGCAACCCTGCAACCTTGCATTGCCCTTTGCGGTTTCCTTGGCCTGCAGCAGACAGACAGACAGACACGCAGACTAAGGTCGATGGATCCCTGGGGCTTCTCGAGAGCTGCTGTTGTGCAGGCACCTTGTGATTTCAGAGCAGACTTCGCCATTCCCTTGCTGTGTAATTCTCTCTTTATGGATTCTTACCTTCGGGGAGATGGGTTTTATTGCAAAGTCAAAAGGTAATTTTTACATAGACTCCATTACCTGTTTATAATTAAAACCATAAAATCCCTTTGTAGGAGGCTTAATAACTTCCCCCCACACCAAAAGAGGTTTTCATAAAAAGACTCATTAAAAGTACTCACAGCTAATGCTGTAAAATGAAGAGAAATATAGAAAATTATTGGGACTTATTTCAGCATTTAAAAATAGGCATTTTTCCCCATTCATTTTTATAGCTCAAAGTGATACAAAAATGGGAGGCCAATCTTAGCTTTTCTGGTCCTTGTCCCCTCCCTTTTCCCTCCTCCAGGAGACCGCTTGCCCAGAAGAAGTGCCTGGGACTTACCAGGGCTGTGAGCGCGAGTTGTGAGCAGCAGCTGTGATTTCTGACATGAGACCACTCCGGGAGGTCCAAGCCCAACAGTTCCTCCCAGCTGCTCCACGTCCCCTTTGCTTCTCTTGACCTCCCGCCATTCCCAATCACGGCAGCACGGGGGTAACACGAGCAGCGAGCATAAATTTCTCTGGAGCTTTCTGTCATTTGGGACCCTTGAGGCTGAAAGATGTTTTTGGTTTCTAAAGGCTATTAAAAATACATATATATTGTTGAAACACCATAAACAGGAAAATGTGGCCTTTAAAAAAAACGGATGTAGAGTAAAATTTCATGTTTTACTTTGCAGTAACAACTGGCTAGGAATGTGGATGTGGAGGGTTACCATAGTTGGTCAATGCCTGGAATAGCGCGCTCATTCCTTCCTCGCTCAGGTAAGCCCAGAGCCACAACCAGTGCTTCGGTACGGAGACGGCTTCAGAGCCTTTCTCACCGTCACTGACCCTGCCGCGGCTATCTCCCTCTTTGATGTAGGATCTGTTCGTCTGAGTTACAGAACAAAAGCTGCATCATTGTGCATCTTCTTGAGGAAAGCCAGCGTACTGGTTATGGAGCAGTTCATACTTTAGACATCCTTGAGCTGCATCTGAGCCAGGCTCCTGCTCAATACATGAATAAGAGATGATGCCGTGTCAGCCACGCTCAGGTGTCTGCAGTTCCCTAGGACTGTCCGAGCAGCGGAGAAGAGCGCTGCTGCTGAAGGCATTTCCAAATCAGGTTATGGTGGGATGTATAAGAAGCACAAAGATGAGGAAGTTGGTAATGCGTAAGGATTACCCAAAATAGTCAAGGTTTTAATGGTTGCAATATTAAGTAAAAAAAAGATCTGAGAGTACAAGAATTAGAAAAAAACAATTTGATTACACACTCAGTCTGAACTGCGCCTGGGACAGTCACTGGCCTGGGAGAGCTGTGTTGGTCTTTTTCCAGTTTTGAAGAATAAAAACAAGCAAGGAAAAACATAACAAAAGTAAATAAAACCTACATGGCAAAAATAAATCCTAAACAAACCTCTAGCAAGGTTTCTAAAAACAGGCTGTGGGTATCATGCAAGCAGTTTGACCTACATGGATTTACGACCTATAGGCGTCTCAACCAGAGACCAAAGAAGCCCTACCCTACAACCATCTTTGCTTTGTGTTTCATTGTCCCTTCAAACAACCTTATCTCCAGCTCCGATTTCCAGCCCGTTTTTATTCTTTTTCCCTTGCCCTAAATAACATGTCCTCATCGTCATGAGCACTCGATAATTTCACCTTGGCAGCAAATTATGTGTGCAAATGAGATAAAATTGGATAACTTAAGTGGTAGCACAGCGGAGGTCAGTGCCTGCTCACGTCAAGTTCATGGGTTAATAGGCAAGTGTCATCATTCCACCCTTTTGCAAAGGAAAGTAGATCTACCCGAGCCTGGGAAAGTCCAGTCCCTTGAGAGCCCGGCTTAAAACAGACCTTACCTTTGGTAGAAGCAAAATGAGCAGAGACTCTCCTTGAAGTCAGGAAGTTTGGAACCATAATTTGGGGAACAACGTGCTCTGAATATTGTCCTGCTCACAGGCTAAGGACTATATAGTCCTGTTTAACTACAGAGTTGTGGCATCTTATTCCGTCCTTCCTAGCTAAGTACTGGTTTTGTTAAATTTACATTCTCCACTCGCAATCATGTCTCTAATACCTTTTTTGTGTGTAAATCATTTCCAGTCAGAAATGCTGACTCATGGGAGAACTGAGGTTAAAGAAACTTTATTTATGTCAGAGAAATTGATCCCTTGTAATTTAAAGCCTTCCTGCACCGCTATTTATCTTATGCCTCTTACTTCAGGTCTTTGTCCCACAGCTGGGCCATGGCAGGTGGAGAGCCATGTATCTGTCAGAACAGTAAATCTGTCTCATTGCTCATTTTTGGCCTCCTTGACCTTGCTTGCTCACCTTACTTTATTAGTACCGTTCTTCAAAACTTCTAAAAAAGCAAAATATTCCCCCTTGATGCCCTCCTTCATTTAATATGGTAGCACTTCTAATGCCTTTTTCAAGTTGTAGTAACCTCTCAGCTCCCTCGTCCCTGCCACCTTTTCCCTCCTTTCTTCTTTCTCACTTTTCTTTTTCTCCCAGCCGACACACAAAGTCCACTTCTCTCTTGAGCTTCTGGCCTTTTAGCTTCATCCTTACATCACTTTGGCATACAAATAGCCTTCATTATGTCAATCCCATCTGACTCCTTCACTTGGGGGCTGGGTTACTTCGAAAGTCCTAACACATCTTCATCCCTGCAGCAGTGTGGCAAACAAGACTTACTTAATTACTCAGTCTCCTTTGTAACAGTGTCTCCTACCATGACTGAGAGTTTCTTGATTTTGTGCTGTTCTCTGTGGCCATGAGGAGTTTCTACTCCTCGAATACATGCCTTTTTGCCACCTTTCACTTTCTAAGGCTTTACCCCCACAGTCAACGTCACAACGGTCCCATCCCTTCAGACTCCCCAGGGGAAGTCAGCCAAACCATTAAACGGCTGGCTGTTAGCATCATCCGTTCGTCCCACACCGGACCTCTTTGCTCTGGAATGGCATAAACGCGATGGAGAGCAGAGAGCCCATTAAAGTGGGCAGCCTTGGGGCTATGCCTGCACACTCGTGTCTCCAAAAGGCAGCAAACCTGTCCCATTTGCTAACCGATGCAGTAAGTCAGCTGCTCCCACAGCAACCAGGAGACACTGCAATGACGGCTGTAAAAAAAAAAAAAAAAAGCTTTCTATCTCATTTATCTGTCCCTAGTACCTGAAGGCAACCTTGTAACGTAGGTTTGTAGCTTGCTGCTTTTTCTCTTTTTATTTGTAACTCACTCTTCTAGAAACTTCAAAGTAATTGGC
>NW_009203016.1:11892-13377 GCF_000690835.1 Fulmarus glacialis | reverse complement strand
CCCTACACCTGAGCTCTCTGGGGTACTCAGCCTGTAAAGGCTTTGCAGAAGGAGGCGATGCCCTCCTGGCATATGTGTATTGTACCCAATTCAACAGGACCTGGGTCCAGGTGGGGCTCGTGAGTAGCAATGGAGTAACAATAATGAAAATCCCATTCACAGCTGCCCCTGCTCTTACTGCACCTTGGGTCTCAGGCTTTCCTCAGAAGGATCCTGAGGAATTCATACAGAAATCTGTGATATATTACATTGAAAGAATGGAATTTATCAGCTGTATACAACAAAAAAGCAATTTTAGTGGGAAAGAAACAAAAATTAGATTGGGTTAACGAGGCTGGTGATGGGGGAAAGAGTCATTCATGGACAGATTAAGCAAACCAGTCACGTTACAACATTGCTTTTGCCGTGTATTAAGTGTAGTTGGTGCATTTATACTTGCTTCTAAAGGAAAAGGACATTAAACTTAGAAGAGAGTAAACACTAGAGGAAAGTCTGAAGCTATTTGAAGCACTGCACAACTGCTGTTATTATGTATGGGAGAAATTCCAGCTTACTGGGGGGAATTCAGAGCCTTTTAGTTATGAGCCTGACTTCAGCAATCTGCCTCCTGCACTGGGGGTGCGGGGAGAGCACAGCCCTCGCACACGTGTGCTCGACTCAGCCGCATGCGAGCACCCACGGCTGGACTCAGCTCATCAAATGCAGGAGGGAACACCACGTTCAATAAGGCTGAGATATCATTTACAAGATGCTGTGAGATAGTCTATGCAGTAATCACACCAAAGCACAGCAAAATAGAGACAAGACAGGTATGAAAAATTGCAGACTGATTAGTAATTTGTCATAGACTTACAAGGAGTCTACCAAAGTTGGAGGTAATGGAACAACATGCACTTTCTGTGTCTTCAAACTAACTCAGGCACTGAGTTTTCCATTCTAATTTCAGGAAACTAAATAGCAGTGATAATTGATGAACAGCTCTGAAATGTCTTCCCATGCCTTTTCAGTTCCTGATTCTATCATTCTGGTAGGAGAAAATTTCCCCAACAAACAGTTTATTGATTGTCCATTACACATTTTTCCCTCTCAAGTTGTTAGAATGCCATCCAGATGTCAGACACAAGATTCTAAACTAGAAATTCAGCAAGGGAAGAAAGATATCTTTTTGCTGCAGCATTAGATCTGACATTCAACAATCCAGACCCCATTTTTACCCCTAGAACTTCATTTATCCGTGCTATACCTCCCCATTCATAACAGAAAAGCAAGAACAATTCCAGACCCAAACTTCCACGGCCTTTGATATTGATTATGAGCACTGTGAAGTAAGGACTGCGTTCGTGGGATGGTCTGGAGAGTGCCTAGCATAAAAGAGCTCTGATTTGGGGGCTGCAGAAATGATTGTAATACAAAACAATAAATGATAATAATAGGTGAAGGATATTGTAATTTCTGTGTCACACAGTCTGCCTCCTGTAATGGCTC
>NW_009203016.1:11558-11861 GCF_000690835.1 Fulmarus glacialis | reverse complement strand
CCCCCCCCCCCCCCCCGTTCTTTTTTTTTTTTTTAAAGTTTTCAGACTCCTGCAGTTTGCAGCAATACCTATTTCTCCCTCCATAAAATGGCTTCACATAGTACTCTGGGTGATGCTTAGCAATGTGAGCAGTAAACTAATAATAATAATAAACTAATAACACATGCACGTACCAAAATACACACTGTGTGATTTTTTTTTTTTTTTTTGTTAAGGCCAAGTACTAACACCTTTTGAGTTTTAAATACAGTAGATTGGTGCTCTTAAATTTAGAAATTAATAACATTGGCTAATAAATTGCAA
>NW_009203016.1:0-11537 GCF_000690835.1 Fulmarus glacialis | reverse complement strand
AAGTGCCTTCTGAATAAGTTTGCCTGATCAGTTCTGCCAAGGCACCTCATTCCTGCCCCTCCCTAGTGCACGGGGAGGGCAATTCCTGCCACAGTAACCATTACCCCTGTAATCACACACAGAGCCAAAGAGCTGACCCCCTGCTTATCCAGTGCCTTAAAGACTGGATCACTCTTTTACCCCGTCCTTGCACCCCAGCGCAGCACCTCATTACTTTTGGTCTTTAAAAAGAACATACGCAAAGAAAAGGAGCACGAAACATCTCGTTTTTCCACACAAAGGAAGGAGAAAGCCCAGAACAAACAGCTTCCTACAGGACCCGCAGCTGCTTCAGCGTGCAAAGGGTGACATGTGCATACAAATGGTGCCTAATTAATTGCTTAAGGACGGATTAGTTGCCATATGTTGCCAAGGATGATAGGTGTGCTTCCAGCGCAGAATTAATCGATTACAAATATGCCATCTCATGAAATATACTGCCAGAAAGATGGGCTGTCTCGCACCCTGGGGAACAAAGGGGAAGGAGGCGGGGGGACGGCGTGCGTGCTGTGGTTTTGCCCGCGCTGCCGCGGCTGGGTGCAAGGTGAGCGGCGCGGGAGGAGCAGGGGCGGAGGGCACGGCTGCGGGCACCCGTGCGCTGAAAGTACAGGTGCTCGTGCCTCCTGCTGCCCCGACCGCGTGGGGTCGGGTGACCGCAGCAGCAACAGCGTAGGGAGAGGGTCTGCTCCACCAGTGGTAAGTCAGGGAACAAGGCAAGACAGCAGCTAACGAGGCTTTTACATATCGCAAGATGCCAAGATGGAGAAAGAGCTGGATCTCAGTACTGACCTATTTCTTCACCCAAGCCAGATGCCTTTCAGAAAGAAATTCTTTCTGTCTGAACTTTGGGAAAGACAGGGATGGGGGAAGGCGCTTCAGCTCTTGATGCTCGCAATGTGGCGCAGTTGTGGCTGGCACTGGGAAAAGTGGGTTTTTTTTGGTTATGTCCACCCTGGCCATCCCCTGGCCAGGTACCTGCCCATTCCCATTCAACCCTCACCTCACCCTACGGTTTCCTTTGCTACATAAAGCTAACCAAGGAAAAATAATGGTGTTCTGTTGCTCAGAAAGCTCAATGGACTTGTCAAGGGTTTAGCAGGGCTGGGGGGTGGCCAGAAGGAGAGAAAGGATGGGGAAAGATCACACCTTTGAGCAGTGATGAACTCATCATCAACATCGGCTGAGCTGCCTTTTTCAGCAGTGCTTTATCCTTTATGTGTTAATCAGGAGAAATCATTTAATCTTTCTCACCTCCTTTTCTGTAAAATGGGTTATTGATATATCCCAGCCTTGCCTGGTTTGGCACGGATAAATCCACAACCGGCACTTTGTTGCTATGTTTATGGGCCCCTGAGAATGGGCGCGTGCGAGAAAGAAATGCAAACTGTAACTCAGACAGATCCTCCACTTTCTAAAATCACAAATTGCGTCAGTTGAAGGCCTGAAGCAAAGTCCCTGGAATGCAGTGAGAAGACTCCATCACAGGGCAGATTAGTCTATTAAAGTCTGAACTCCAATATTTCCCCAGAGATTTCCCCTCCCCTGCCGAGACTGACAGGCCTGGAAGCAAGTAGGGCACTGCCCCAAATGTTGGAGCAGCAGATTATACTACAAGCTTCATACCATTGAAAATGGTATTACAATGAAGAGTAGATGACAAAGCAGTCGCTGCGAGCGTCAAAAAGGTCAAGTGATGCTGTGCTTTCTTAGGAGCAATTTATGCAGTGCTTCAGTAACGTCTGAAATGGAATAAGCTTGAGCAGGCATTGAGAGCTCTCGTTCTGCTCTTTCCTGGACCTCAGTAGGAGATGGAAAACCAGGATCTGTTAGATGTTAAACAGAAGCAAAAGAAATGATCCTCCTGCTTTCTCAGAGTCTTTTCAATTTCTCCTCCCAGCAGTTTTAAACGCTGCGCTCACACTCAGCCTGAATCTCATACCACTCTTTTACTCACACAAAAAAGTAATACAGCAAGTATTCTATATAAATGCTCATCTGTCTCCTAGTGCCGTTTAGCACCTGAAAAGTAAGAAGGAACTAGTACCGACACACTGAATGATGCAAAAGACCGGATACTACCAGATCAAAATACCTGATGCTGAAAATGGGATATAAGCCACGGAGATCTGGGGCTTTGGTACGGCTCTAGAAGTTTTAACTACAGGAGCCTAAGGAGCTAAGAACTGAGAATCGTTGAGCTAGAAGAAAAATCTACTTTCGCGCAGCAAATGTTAAAGCAACATTTAAACCACAGCCAGGAGGCACCTAAATATTGCATTAGAATGGGCTACTGAGCGGCACCAAAGGAAGGGAAAGTTATCTAGAGCACCGAGAGGAACATTGAAAGGTAAAGGGAAAATAGGTAAGAGAAAGGTATGAAAAGAAATGGAAGGTAGGAGACTTGCTCCTGCAAGAGGCTTAGCACATCCTACACTCCCAGAATGCCTCTTTAACAGAAAGTGATATGTTTCAACTTTAAATTTAGCCTTTAAAACCCCCACTGTTCTGTACAGAGGCTCCATTGTCTGGAGCAGGTTGAGCGCCAGCCCTACATGTGCAGTGTCACTCCTCAATTATCGGCAATAATTGTGGTTGCCAGTTTGTCACCACTGGGATCACGTAGTGGATTTAAGTAGACAGAAGCATTAATAAACTGAACCCCATCAAGTAACATACAAATCTCAAATACCTTCAAAATTATTGAAGTCAGGCATAAGATTAGCTCCAGAAGACAGGGAAAAAAGAAGTTATTACAAGATCAGCAAAATCCCACGAAACTCGCCGCTTTCTATTCAAATGCAACTCTATCGAAAAGCTGCACACACACCAGACTGGATGCCACTTACAGCACTCTGCAGAGAGAAACAACAAACACATTTTTTAGAAGATAAGGCTTTTCACAGCCTTCTTTATTATCATTATACTAATTATTCTGGGATATTCATTCCTTTCTTGTCCAAGAAACATGGAAAATTCAGAAAGAAAGTGCGGTACAGTATTCTCCCCCTCCCTTTCTCTCCCTCGCCCCATTCCTTTTGAGAAAATTGTGAAAGGCTCTCTCTTTGGAGTCTAAAAGTAAGATATTAAATAGAGACAGACAAGAGATTGTTACTTATATTCAGTGTTTTTACAAAATCCAGTAATTTATAGAAAAGCAAAGTTCTTCAAAATGACCTTTTAGGTACTAGACAATTTATTTGAAGTGGGAGAAAGAGGAAAAAAATCAAGAGGACCTTCTCATGATAGTATGAAGTGCACTTAGTAAGAGAAAGCTGTTAAAAACACTTACGCTCTATTTTAGGTCTTTCTACTGTTGCCCATCACCATGGTATCAGAACATTGAAATGTAAAGTACGCTAGTGAACTCTAAGTCCCTGTAAGATTTCTGGTTCTTTGTCATTTTTGGTGTACGCGGAATCCCATGTGAAGTGACTCCACATGTGCTTATTTCCAGTGAGGCTGAAAGCAAAGTTCATTTTCCTACAGTGCTGCACAAGAGGATGGAGCTACAGCAAGTTCTTAAATTGGTCGGACTTTGGCTTTGTCCATTTTCCTCTGGAAGTTTATTCCATAATCAGGCCCCTTTTTGGACATACCTATACTTCAGAATTTGAAATTTAGATTTTCTGAGGTCTAAATAATTGTCTTGAGGTGTCATATATGTGTCTTACTTCAAATACATCTTTTCTAGGTTTGAATGGGTTAATTTTCTTACTGGTAATTCTGTGAAATTACTCAAATGGATGTGAATCCATGACATACATTTTTTTATAGTTTTTTCTTTTACCCGACTAAAACCCAGTCCCTGTCACATTGCTGCGTCTCTCCTAATATGACAGCTAGGACCATCACTGTCACAAGTTACATGATGTAGCTGTTATTACAGCAAACATTACATCTCAAATGATAGGATTTTGTGGTCATCTGGTTGTGCTGCGCAAAATTATGTTTTAATAGAACTAACAATGAAACCTTTAGAACCATTACATAAAACAGAAAAGGATGAAAGAACAAAACAATGAAGGGAAAAAAAAAAAGAAGGACCTGGGGACATTCTCCAGCGCAGCTTGTACCCTCCCACAACAGTTCCCATTTCTCCTACGGCTCCTGGTTAAAGCTGCATAGATGGCCTGAGCCACTCTCAAAGTCCAGGAGGTCCATCGCAACCATGCACAGCCTCTAGATCGTCGAGCTGTGGCCCAGGGGTGAGGTCTTGTCTTCTGATGACACTGAATATCCAAGCCAACAATCTTGACATTCTGTAGGATGCTGTGTGTAAGTAGGCAGAGCTCCAGTCCCGAACTGGATCATCTAATCTGGCTACACTCACATCGCTACGCAGTCCTGGGAAGCAAACTTACGTAAATAAATTATTCCACCGATTGTAGGGACTGACTTAATGCACAACCGGCTCTATGCTATGAATGCAAATTTGCTGCTCTGACAAGTCAAAAGCAAGCTCAACATTTGCATGGCAAATCTATGCCCACACGAACACTACTACCTTCTCCTCTTTGCAACCCTTCTGCGAGGCCCTGATTGGCAGCGTGCAGAGCTGTCCGCAATTTCCAAGGACTTAGTAAACTAAATTGCTGGCTCAATCCTCCACCCAGAAATCTGGGAAAATTAAATCAGACGGTCTGATCTACAGTAAGTCTCCCTTGTGCATGCACTCTCTCTGAGCCCGTCAATCCTGCACAGGGGTGGGCTGGAGCCAAGGGGCTGGGCACCCACTTCCACCCACCCAAGGTGAGGGAGGGCACCAGCTCCGAGGGTCTCCTGTGAGTGCTGGTACGTAGGAAGGTTAGGAACTATTCCATAGAATAAGGAAACAATCAATTACTGTAGTTAATACATTCATTGAAACTATTAACAAAGCAGTATTTCAAAAAACCTTTTGAGGGTGCAGGGAAAGTTATCCTCAGAATAGTTTAGCTTCAGGTTTTTACCTTTTTTTAGGCACTACATGTAAAAGTAGTGTCTATTTAAAATAATTACAGAGCCAGTATAATTCATTCAGAATCACTACAAAATCCGTGCGAAGGGAAGGAACTTTAAAAAATTTAAAAGGGAATGAAATCAATGTCTTGAAGATAAATGTAACTGAAAAAAATATAAGACAAAATCATCACTCAAGGAAGACAAGTCAAATTATTACTGCTTTGATGCATACGGAAAAGAAAAGCATCTTGATAACTACAAGGAAAACCGAAGTATCACCATTATCACTGAAGAATGTGTTATCAAAAGAGAATTGGGTCCCTGTTATGTCTGTTGCATTTTGAAATCTTGAATAGTAGTGATTTGATTGAGTTGACCTCAAAAGAGGTCAACCAGACCAGAAAAACACAGGATGTGACGAATGCAGCAGCGAAGGGCGCAGCTCTGCAAGAGCTCCCTGAAGGCAGAGCCACGCAGCTCCACACAGCCTCTCTGAGCAGCTGACAGCGGAGCAGGGAAGTCACAGGGAGGCAAAGTCCGAGGGATACAGATGTTTTGGCACACCCAAACGTTAAATCCACTTCAGTGTAACAAGTTAACAAGAAGAATATATTTTGAAGATGATAAGAAGAGCCAAACATCAAGATACTGAGTCAGCTCCCCAAGAAAACAATTTATTTATACAGAATTTAATTAAAGGTTATAGAGGTTCTAAAGAGAGGTTATAGAGGAAATGGAGATAGGTCTTTCTCCGATGTGCACAGTGAAAGGGCAAGAGGCAACCGTCACAAGTTGCAGCAAAGGAATTGGACATCAGAAAAATCCTTCACAAAAGTGGGGCAGCACTGGAACCTGTGCCCCAAAAAGTCTGTGAAATCTCCATCTGTGGAGATAATAAAACCTGGACTGAAGACCTCCAGAGGTCCCTTCCAATCTAAACTAGTCTGTGCTTTGGAAAGCTGGAGGGAAACAACCTGTCCTGTGCACATACTTACATAACTGCAACTTTTTCTAAATACATCAGAGGATACTGGATCACCTGACGAGATTAGATGAGCTCAGACAGAGAAGTCACCGAGGCTGAAGGAGCCCACGCACCCAGCAAGCCCCCAGCGTCTTACCTTGAACTTGTGCCTGCTGTTCCAGGCTCAGTCTTTCCAACAGCCCCTTCCCCAGATCCGAAACCCCGGGAGCGGGGGCAGACCCGTGCTGCTCTCAGCACGACCCTCCTGCACGGCAGCTGCCCTAGGGACAGGGGGGAGAAGGGGAGAGAAAGAGAGAAGCTGCCTATTTCTACGTGATCATTCACTTAAGCAATCAGCTACATCTCTGTTTTGGCGCTGGATGTGCTAGCGTGCACCCAAACCTCACATCTTACTGTGCATTCAGCCTGCCCGGAGCCATTTTCTGGCATGCGCGGGCCATTTTTTGGTGTTAGCAATCCCCCTGCCTCTTCACAAAATACTGCTGAAAAAATGTTTCTTATGGTCAAATAGCTACAAAACATTTTGAAATATCAAGTGATCCAGCATATTCAAACACTTTCAAAATAAAAGATAAACTAAAAAAAAATTTAAAATTTGGTGGTTTCAATGGTGAGAAGTAATATTACTTTTTCCTTCATCGTTTGTCCCAATCCTCAGAGCAGGGGAGAGGCAGAAGGGATTACTATTTCACACAGTGATATAAAGCTGGAGAGACGGATTAGGGTTTATCTTTTGCTGTGCCGGTCTGTTTCCCCCCAGCAAATAATCCTCCCACTTTCCCCATCTCTTGCCCAAGTGTCTCCTCTCCCTGCACAGATGAAGGACTTGCCACAGCTGCCTCCCCGGCCCCTGCTTTACTGTCCCTTTCCATGCAGATAAAAGCCATTTTAAGGCCACTTCTCACTGTCTGGGGTTGGGAAGAGATATCTGTATGCGTGTAGCATTGATTCCTCACTCGCCTGCCTAGTGACACCAGCGAGGCCATGTTTGGGTGGTTTATCAGACCAGCCATAGCTTGGCCAGCTGTAAAGGATGGTCCTGCTGGAGGCTGGGCAGTAAAGGGCAACCTGAGTGTCCCCGCACCGGGCTTCAGGCAGGGGATGTAGTGACAACATACAGTAGATTCCCTTAGATTCATTAAAGGGCTGATAGATGTACTCACACGTTGTCACTTGCCTGTCTGATGTAAGGTACTTGCTTGCTGAAGGGCTGAAAGAACTTAAGAGAAATCACAGCAGCAGGAGAAGCAGCAACGTGCGACTTGTCGCGGCCGTGCTGCCTTCTGTGTCAGTTCTCACCTCCCCTGGAGCCCCCCGCGCGAGTTCGAGCTCTCCACGCTCCATCTAGGAAATCTGGGCAAGAAGTTCGAGTGAACACGCATTCATTTGCACAGTCTCATTTTTCAGCTTGGCCGAGCTAATAATAGAACTCTGGCTAACTTTCCAAGTTTGTTCGTTTTTCAGTTTAAACCAGACTCCAGTACGTCTCTGTGGATAAAGACGACAGCCTCATCTTTTCAGGTTTATGCCATGATACAGCACCCTCCAGGTGGTCCAGCAGCATGTGGTACTCTTAAGAAGACTGCACAAAGGGATTTGGGTTAAAGAAAAAATTGCAAAGAAACGCACGGATAAAGAAAGAAGGAAAGAAGCCTCCTTTTAGTGACGGCAGAGAATGGCACGGGGCCACCTGCGCAGGGAGACGGGATCCAGGTTTGCTGCTCACCATCTGGGGCTTTTCATCCCTGCGAGCAGCTGACTGATAGAGGCCGTGCCATGCGGCGGGATGGCGCGTCACCTCCCAGCTGCAGCCCTCTGCCAAGCACTGCAGAGCTTGGCTGGTTGGGTGGGGTTTTGGTTTCTTTCTTTGAAGCTTTTGCTCAAAAGCTGAAGAAGGGGCAGGAGGCACTGAAACATGACTAAGCACTGCCCAGAGAAACCTCGCTGCTTGGACCACGGTGCATTTTATAATATATTTGGGATTGCTCTTCATTTCCAATAAATTTAAGATTGGAGGAAATCCAAATGAAGGGTCTAGGCTTGTCTTCCTAGCTCTTTTCTTGTGAAAGCAATTTCCTTTATTGGCATCTTCAAAGCCGAAGTAATCTTTCTGAGGGAGGTTTGGCAAAAACATGGAAGGTTTTTATAGCGACAGGACCAAAGGTTTATAAAACCCCATTGAAGCCATTGCAGTCCAAGGTAATAGGTAGCTATAGATTTACAGGAGAATTAATAGAAGGAAAACAGCCTGGGTTTTCAGTAAAGGGAAAGGCAGAAACCTTTGTTTGATTTTTACCAGTACCTTTCCTTTCCAATGCACGCACATCAAAACCACCAAACACCAATATTTTAAAAGGGACACATGATTTTAGAAATAGGCATTTCAGAATATTTGCAGTGCTTTAAAGCAATGAATTATTCTGAAAAATCATTCTCACTTGCCCACCGATCCCATATAACACTACAGTTCCCATCATTATCATCTGGTTACGGAGACTGTTCAGCGTGACAGCCCAATGGGATGTTGTTCCCAAGAGCCCTTTTGTATTTAGGACAGAGTTAGAGCAATGGGGGACAAGAGCAACACAGGTTTGTGCAGAGTCTAACAGTTCTAACCAAGCAGGGTAAATTAGTATCAGCAGAAAATGAAAGACAGTCCTACACAAGGCTCAGCAGAGTCCTACACGTGTGGATGTGGGACCCCATATTCTCTGGCAGAATCAGCTCTTCCCCTGATCCTTCATGCTGGAAGTCAGGCTGAGCTGTCATCCAGCAAGTTTTAAAGCCAACAAATGTTCCCATCTCCAATTGTTTTTCATGCCTGCAATTGCAAGCGCATTCAGAAAAGCACGCAGGCAGACAATAGCAGAAGGATTATATTTCTTAGGCATGTGTGCTGTGGGGATCACGAAGCTGGGACAGTAGCTGAACACCTCTTGGCAACCGCATCTCGTGGAGGAAGCCAAAATATTCATTCCTTCTGGACAAAGGGTAACTGCTGCATTCATAAAATGCTATTGTTTATGTTCTTTAAAAATAAAACTATAACATTTTCTGCTTTGGTCATAGTTTAATCGGTATATTGAGCTGAAAGAGAGGAAACCTTGGATGAAGCTGGCAAAACGTTGCCTGGAGGCAGCAGTTTTGGTGTTGTTAACAATGCTTGTCAGCTCATTTTTAACATCGCTCTCTCTCTGCTGATGTCCGAGTCCTGTGACAAAAGCAGCCATCGGCATCTTCTCTCCTTTACTTAGTTCAAGGATTTCCCCCGCATTCAAGACCAGAGGTAGGAGGTTCACCCCACCAACCGCAGTCGCTCGACACTAATGGGCTGGCTAACACCCACAGAGCAATCAGCAATAACGGCACCGGCAGCACCGAGCACGCGGCGTGGACTGACATACTCTGGCACTCTAGAGCAGTCTCCACTTGCCTCATGTCTCATTAGAAATTGCATATTTGTGCTTTAAAGTATCCATAGATTAATAAAGATATATGCTCCTATTTGGTGTCTCTCTCAAACGGCTGCCTGAAGGGATGCTCTACCTCTGCAGCGTCGTTGTCAGCCCTGGCACACAGGACTATTTGCCCGGAGAGCCCAGTGGTCCTCGCTTGGTCCTTTCCCCATGGGCTGCAGCCACTTGATAAAGCAGCAGGTAGTACAGGAACAGCTTTGCGTGCCTTTGGCAGCAGATCGGAACCCCACAGCTGGCTGGACCACAAAGGCAGGTATCAAAGGATGCAGATTTTTGTCTGCTCGGTGTGCAGTAGGGTAAGGAGGTCTTCTACAGTCTGGCTGCTACAGTTTGTGGACTGCGGATTGTGAAGAAATTGCTCTGAGTTCCTTCACTCTTTTCCTCTGATTCCCTTCACTCTTTTCCTCCGATTCCCTCCATTTTACAGCATTTCCAGGTCCTGCACTGCTCTCTCCACTGTCTGGGAACATCCTAGGATTTTGTTTCGAGAATACAGCCACAGAGCAATGCACTTGACCATATATGCAGTCTTTTCCCTTAGCATTTCAAGCGGTTTTTGTATAGAATAGAATTGTTCAGTTGGAAGGGACCTACAACAATCATCTAGTCCATTGTGACAGAAAATTCTGCCTCATCAATTTCTTAAGCAGCATGGCTATACCTGAGTTTCAGGTTAATGTAGTACTTTTGCAATCAGAAAATACATTAATACACATTTTTTTTCCTGCAGCATGACTATAACCAGGGCCAGACCATAGCACTCAGATTTTAAAGGCAGCACTTCCAACATAACTCAGAGCTTTGCAGTTAGCCTCTCTGAGAGTGGGCAGGGGAGAAGGAAACCAGAGACAGAGCGCAGGTTTGCGAGGAGGTGTTTCGCTGAGTGACACACATCACATACTTACGGGACTCGGTAATGTTTTGTGTATGTTTGCAGAATGTTTTAGACCTGAAGTCATCACAATTTTAAAATAGGCTAATGTTCTTCTTTGGGTGGAAGTCAGGGTCTCCGAAGTTTTTAAGTCTGTTAGATTCCTACTTGGCTGTGGAGCCAAAGAAAACAAACCCTTTACACCGAAGGGTCCCGGGGTTTGGCTGAACCCCAGGCTGCCTGCTCTTACCTCTTTGTACCAACCCAAACAAGTCTCTAAGCAGAAAAAAAAATCCACTTGCTTCCAGCTCATTGTATATTTTTATCATCAAGATAAAGGTAAAAGTTAGTTTAAGCACAGATTCTAGGTTAATACTTCCTTGAAGGAAGGATTGCGTCAGGGAAGAAGGGTTTTTTACTCATTTAAAGGATGCTAAAATCTGTGATATCCTGAGAATAAAAGTGATGACATTTGAGGCAACCAGATTGATTAGATCAGACTGTTCGTGTTTGCTCAGATTCCTCACCTCCTTTCCAACCCCTCTTGATTTTTTCTGTTTGTAGCAGAAAACACACAACACAAATCATCCTCTCAAACTTGTTCCTACTTTGATGAAAAAAAAAGAAAAAAGGTGCTTTACAGTTCTAATGCTGTAACTGCTGCGCATGTGCCAGAAGTTTGTTCTTACTGCGTCAGCTCATACAACAGCTTGGCCTTATCTACATAGCACAGAGATTTGAACAGGTTTAAGAGAGCTTTCAGAAATTTAAATTCTCTTTTTACCACCTAGTAGCCTCCCCTGCTTCTCAGCACACAGCTCCTGCCGTGCTGATGAACAAACACAGCCCCCTCCCAGTGCACCAACATTCCTCCAAAAGGAGTGATATAAATTAAGGCAAAGTCCGAACTCAATTCAGCTTGAGGGAAATGCTTGGGCACTGGGTATAGCAGAAATAGGAAAGGGTTTTAGGCCTCTATAATTTCCCACACTGAACTGAGATGTAGAATTGTAAGAAAAACTACACCTGATCAGCCATGTCCTCACAGCGCCTGCTAAGGGAAACAGCAGTCACGTTCAAAATAAACAGCAAAGTTTGGAAAGGTTTGGGAGAAAATTCCCAAGACATCAAAATGTGGCCTTTGTGATGATGGAAGAAATACCCCCCACATCTCTCCCACCAGGTACCACTCCAGCGCACGTCCTCCCCGGCTAACACCTTCCCA
>NW_009203015.1:0-21244 GCF_000690835.1 Fulmarus glacialis | reverse complement strand
TCCCAGCAGGATATCTGCCTTGTTGGCATGTATGGGTTGAGGCCATTTCATCCCTCCCATAAAATATTCTTTGGAGACTGGCTTTCCAAAGGAGTTTTGGAGGGAGTAATACTTTTAAGTAGGTCAAGTCTTAAACTTTCTGGACTCTCTTGCCTAGGAAATCGAATTTTTCAATAGGACATCACAATCTTATGCTTTTCACAGACCTACTCTTACTAGATGTGTTTTTGGAGGGGGGGGAGTGTTTTTATTAGTAAGTGTTGGTTGTCATCGAACAATATGTTAAATAATATGTTAAACAATATTTAACAACAGGATTTTTCCTAACTTCTCCTGGCCCTTTATACAAATGCCAGGTAATTTGAAAGTCCTATTAAAAGTTTGCCATTGGCCTCTGCCCATTTTGCACAGGCCCATATGGAGATGATTCATGTGGGATGCATCTCCTTTTTCAGACTGTGACTTGGCATTTACAAGTGAAGCCAGTACTGCACATCTACACTGACCAGTGTACCAGTCCCTGTGCACTGAGTACGACAATACTGCACCTAGTCAAATTTCACTGTTACGTGACTGCTTGTCAAACATGAAATAAATTTCTCCCATGGTTTCTCAGCTTTCCTTTATGAACTTGGTCAAACCTAATTAGCCCCCCAAACTAAGGATTTATCCTGCTTTTACAGATGGACACCAAGCAAAAGTAAGTTAGTCTTTTTTTAAGTACACATGATCTAAGCCCAGCCAAACCATAAGCTTTTCCTTTATCTTGACAGAACTGAAATTATAATATACACTATCTCAACAATGTTATTCCCTTAGCTATTGGGAATCAGCACATCTTTTAACAAACATGATAATTTGTACTTTCAGAAAATAATTTCAGTAAAGAGCTTTTCAGCTACAGATATGATTTTCAGTTCTTTGTAATTGCTCATTATTCCTTTTAATCACTGAAATATAATTCATAATGCACTGAAAAGGTAAGTTAGTCTAGAATAAAAACAATAATAGATATTTTAAATACAGTTTGAACTAGGAATTTTTTTTTTTCTTCTATTGACATAAAAATGCTCAGAAAGTGGTTCCAAGAAGAAAGAAAATAAAAGAAACCAACCTGTTTCTGAGATTTATTCTTGTCTTCCAATCTGCTTCCAAATCAGAAAGAATTGCTGATGTCAGGTGGGTCAAATCTCCTGTGAATTAATTGGATTTTCTGCCAAGGGATTCATCCCACATGAGATTTCTGGCCATCATTATCATGTACAAATCTTATGCTACCCTACTTACGTGAACCTTTCAAGAGCATACATAAGAGTGAGGGGAGAGAAAAGGGAAAAGCAGTACGGAAAAGGAGTAGACAACTCACTGGAGATTATTGTAGGACAGGAATCTGACGATGCAAACCCAGGGTATACTTTGGTGTTCCCAGGAAGTGAAATTTCCCTTGGTCCAGAGTCCTGGATGAACAAGGTTTTGTCTTCTCCTCTTCCTGCGTTTCTAAAACAGATCTGTAGAGTGGAACAACACGTACATTAAACTGAATTCCTGTGATTCGCTTAGTATGAATTGTGGCATAAATAGTTTTGGTACCTTGTGTAGCAATTAGGCTGCATATGTATTTTTTTTTTTTTTACCACCTCAAGATACATAGCATACTTCACCTTATGAAACAATCAGAAATATTCTTAATTTTAACTATTTCAAACTTTGTTTTGTGCACATGGTTTATTCTACATTGCAGGGTTTGTTTCCTTTCTTTTTAAAAAAAGGAACTGCAAATTAAACTCTTAATAGTTATAATGAAGGTAACAGCAGCTAGTCTTACATTGCTACCCACAAGGCTCATGAGGTACATTAAGAGCAGCTGTACCAAAAAAATACTTACGATCCACAAATGTGAGGGGAACACACTGCTACCACATTGATTAAACATAATTTTGCTCTCAAACAGCAAATGCAGAAACAGAGCAACAGAAGGAGAAAGCGCCGAGGGTATTGTGGGCATCAGCTGAGAAAGAAACCTGACTGGGGAATAGTCCTGAAAAAGAAATCACTGTGGTGTTGGCAAAGGCAACCCATCTTTAAACACATAGTTATGTCTCTGCTGCAAGTACAGACAGGCAATGACATTGTTACTGGATGTGAAATGGCTCTTGAACCCATGGGCCCTGGTTTATGAATGCAGAGAAAGGGTGGAAGTGACTGGGCAGGTTGCCCCATCTCTTCCAGTCACCTTCCTACAAGCATGCTATGTTACAGCAATGCTTTAAACCAAGAAAAAAAAGGGGTAAAAATATCCAATAATTGCAGGGAGAAGAGAAACAATAGGTGATTATTAGAGCTGCCATTTATCCTAAGAGGTAGTTTAGAGCCAAAGCTTCATCCTGATCGCTCTGGTTTCCTCAGTTTACACTTAAGTGAGTGATATGTGGATCTTTACCATGAAAAGATGTCTTCATTAGAAAGAGATTGTAATTCACTATCATTTTACTAATTACCTCACTTGTGGCTTTCAGTGCTCTTCAAGTCCCAGTTTTAATCTTCTTACTAATTGTTGGCTGCAAACGGAATAGAGTTATACAGCTTGCATAAGGATTCCCAGAGAGCACGAAGTTTGCTTTGTGCCATAGATCCAAACTGGAATTTCCTGTTCTCCTGTACAATTATTTGTCTTATAGAATACGAAAGAATGGAATGGAATATCTGAATGCAGCAATGATATAAGAAAAGAATTATTTTTACTATCTATGTCATAAATAGTTATATTTTCACTTCCCTAGTATTTTCTGTGAAAATATCTTCAAATGCTTAAGATTTTTGATTTTTTTTTTTTTTTAATATTAGGGTAAAATTATCTTCTTAGAGACAGTTGCTTGCAACCTAATTCCATTCAAATTCTGTTTTTCTGTATTAGAAACCTCTTCATTTTTTGATATTGCAAGTTTCATTTTTTTAAGTATCTGCCACCGGAAACAGCTGCATTGGAGAATTCTACCAGTATTTGAAACAGCACTTGTTTTCTTGATAATACCTGGAAAACATAACATAGTTGCAAGTGTTATGTGTTCAGCATTATGTGTAGGCACATTTGGAGAGCTTTTGGACACAGTCTGGGTAGAGCTCCTTAGTACGACTTCACTACGCTGCTGTATATAGGTCTCCCCATATCCTTGTTTCTGAAAGCTTTTCTAGGACTGAATAAAGTCATAGTTCTTTCTCATTTTTGGTCTGTCATTTTTTCCGGGGCATATCATCACTACTTGTAATCTAATCATGGAAATAGGTTCTATTGCCCCGTCTTAAAGCTTCATAACTAGCACAGATCACACACATACAGAGACAAACACACAGACACAGTGAACACCAGTGAAAATTTTTATAGCACCTTCCTAATGATAAATCTGAATTTACAGTTTGTCTTTTCAGGATATATGACAGTTGAAACAAATGAATATATTTACTTCACAAAGATGTTAATGTGAGTGTTTCTGAAGATGACAAAAGAAGAACAGAATAAAACAAGTATTTTCATTTGTTTCCCTGTCCTGGGTTATCTCCCTCTTTTGAGTGATATTTGAGTCAAGAGACCCCTACCACATCACAAGGGCTTTCTCGTCTTTCTGATTAGTTCCTATCTTCTGTGGTTCACCAGACTCCTAATATAACAATGAAAGCATAAACCACCATTTTTCTTCCCTCCTCAGCTCTCCCCAACTTTCCTTTCTCCTCAAAGTCTCAAAGTTCTGTCTTCTTTGAAAAATATAGACTTACTCTGCTTGTTCATATTCTGGAAAATTCCAACTCCCTCTTAGCCAACACACTTACCTGGACCGAGTCTTTAAAGATTCAACAATATCATGGTCTAGAGCTGTTCTTCTTTCTAAAGATGTATGTCCTGCACACCTCAGACACTGCATAAGGCTTATTATTCTGTAAAGAATAGGGTTTAAAATTGTTTCAAAATTTAAAAAAAAAAAGCAAAATCATTCATTTATGTGTTCTGCAAAGTATCTTAAAATTTTTTAAGACACTTGTGTAGAAATAGTCTTTCCCTTCACAAGCTAAAAGCACAAAACAAAGAAATGGTAAGAACAGACTAAAAATAAAGTATCTTTTTTTCTTTTTTTTTCCTCATGGGGGTATTTCCATTCCCCTTTAGAAACCTGATACACATTCTGACGAGAGAGCATTGTGTTCATCACTTATAAATGTAAGATTTATCCAAGATTCTATTTCTGAGCTGCCTTTCTCTATAATTATTCAGCTAACATAGTTCCTTAGAAAGAGAGAACAGATGGATTAAATAAGCAAGCTGATTTCTTTCAATCAGAAATGGATTATATAATAAAGTATAAATGAACATTGGACTTAAATAACGAGAAGAATTTGCTTTCAAATTGCAGTGCATTTTTACATCAAAGGCAAAATACTGTCTTTAACATTTCATTTCTGAATATTGTAGATGAAAAAATCTACAACTGTTCTCTGCAGGACGTCAGATCAAAACAATACAAATTAACCATGAGGTTAATTTTCATTAAACAGCTAAAACTGTAGAGTTATAGATTATTTAGACAAATGCATAAATTTAAACAATACACACAATAGATGTTTTAAAATTATAAAACACAGCTTGTGTACTGTTTGCCTCATTATAAAATAATTACCAAAATACAAAGTTCTACTGAATCTTTTCAAAATATTTTATTAAAATTCAATTTTATTAAAATTCAATTTTATTAAACATTGTTGGTTTGATGAGCTTGTCAAAGAGTTACTGAAATATGAAGGGGGTGGAATCAGGGTTATGGCATGATTAAGGGATAGTGATCCCTTGAGTCCATTTGCTAACCTACAAGCTTTATTAGGAGGCAATTTAGTAGACTAAGACTATTCAACTCAGAAATACAGAATATAAAAGCGTCAGCAAAACCCCCATTACAATAGATGGGTAGCTATTCATTTGGTGTTCCCAACTTCCCAACTAGGAGAACCCCTTTGTGCGTAAGTTTACAATCAAGTGTTCACTGTCACAGGTCAGTAGCAGTCATGTGAAATGCAATGCCCTGCTTTCACTTTTCCATAACATTGGAGCTATTGCAGCAGATTATCTTTGGGGCTGATACTTCTGTTCCTTATTCTTTTTCCGGACCAAACTTAACAAATGTGTGTATGTAAAAGTCAGCTATTGAAGTATTAGCCTTTAAAATTATTTCAAAGCAGGAATAACTTCATAAAAGTGTGCAAAAAGCTCTCAAAGAGATTGAAATAATAAAGAAAAATCCTCTCAGACAGGATTTCAGTGGCCTTCAGCAACAAAGTCCAAAACTTTCATGCTTATTCGTTCCCTATATTTGGAAGTAAAACAAGGTGTCATCTTTTGTTACCTGAAGGTTTGCTAGACGTCTAACTCTCTGCCCATTATTGTCTGAGGTAACTCCTGCCTAGACCACATTTGGATCCAGCAAGTGGGTGCTCTGACAAGTCATAAAGGTGAATATCCCTAACCATCCTCTTTCTGACAGAGAACTCTCCTGTATGGGAGGGTTCCTCCTCGCTCTTGAGGAAACTTCACAAGATGACTGCTGAACTCTGGATCTGGAGTAAAGGATGGAAAGTGCCATCTGGGCACCTAGCAGGTATGCAGAAAGAGAAGCTCAGGTATAGCTGCTTTTCATTTAGGTAGGTGGTTGTAACTCTTCACTCAGCATGTCAGCTTTTGGATTTATCTTCTTGAGGCAAAAGAGGTGCATCTGGGGGTTCTGTGGAAAAGTCAGTCATCTAAAGAAAGCATTGCAGTACTTCATTTATAAAAGCCTAAGGGCTTTATTGAATCTGGTATATTTATCTTACTGTGCCAAATTGGTGATGAAACTAAAAGAACAGTATTGGCCACAGGGTTGGTGGGGGAAGGAAGGGAAGTAGGTGTTGAAGAGGACAGAAAACTGAGGAGGCTCAGGTAGCTCTATTGCTTAGCTGTCTTTGCCAGGTTGTCCTACTCCAATTGTCTTACCCCAACTTGTCCACTCATATCAACCTTCACTATTTCACATGATTAACTTGCTCCCTTTTCTCTCTCACCCATTCACAAAGTCACCACCATCCCAACCCTCTCCTCAGTGCCCTGCTCCTACCCTCCCCATCAGAATTTTGTTAACGAGGACCATCCAAACCCTGTTTTTTCAAACCAAAGAAAATACATAAGGACAATGCACTTCAGGAATTAATTTGCTCCATGGTGTCCAGCACTCCTTGTGGGTAAAAAGTGAAGATCTGAACCACTGAAAATACAAACAGTAATGAAAAGAAAGCAGCTGACAATGTTAAGATTAATTTGACACTGTGGTTCTTTTTCCAGGCTGTAGATTATCTAAAATATAAATGACTTTTATTATCTTCTTCATGAACATGTACAAATCACTTTTAGCAAAGAGTTTTTGGTTTAGCTTTCATATAATTTGCAAATTTAGAAAAGCTCTTAATTTTGAAATATCACATAGTTTAAATTGTGGTCTTTTATTAGCTATTATTATCAGATGTTACCAATTTGCAAATACAGATTGATCAGCTTCTGACTTTAATACGTTGGACTAGTTTAATAAAAATGGCTATTCTCCATAAACTACTATATTTTTTTCTAGAAATTTCTCCATTAAAGAAAATTATATATTATTCCAGGCTCACAGGGACTTGAATGATGTTTTCATGGCAGGGCAAGACAGATATAGGTAGCCTTAGAATTTTGGGATTGCTTTATGAAGCTATAATCTTACCCTTTTCTTTTTCTTTCCCCCCCACCCCCCCCAATACTACCCTCATATGTCTGTGTATCAACAGTTTATCACTACTTCACTAATGCTGAAATTTGCTCTGGTGTAAAGGTGCATCACTAAATGTATGGATAATTTACTTTGTGTTTCCACCCAATTTAGAAGCCCTAGTACTGGCATTAGATTAATACAGAAGTATTATTAGAAAATCAGCAGAAAATCTGTTTCATAAAGTATTTTGCCTATGAAATCAGTCACAAAGAAAAAAAATGCATATTCAGAGGTGTTGATCTGTGAACAAAGAATGCATTTTAAAATAAATAATTTCTAAATTATAAGAAAAGTCCGGTCTTTTCTGATAAATCCTTTCTCCTCCCATAAAGTTATAGAGTACTATCTACTACAGAAAGAAAAAAAAAAACACAAACACTTGCCTCTTCTATTACACATTTAGCAGGAAAAAACACACTTCCATGTACTTCTACTTTCATACACAGTTATACCACTAGACTTCACTGGGATCAGAGTTGCATGCAAAATGTTGAATAGTTCTCAGTGCTGCTGTTTGTGTTTCACATCTTTATGTTTCACAGTCTCAACTTTGTCTTATACATGCAAAAAATTCCGATGGATATGTGCCTAGGAATTTTTTTTAATGATCTTAAAAACAATAATATTATTCCACTATATTTTTTTTTTTTCCCTAGAGGTGGCTCAGAACATTTGGCCAGAAATTAGAGATCACTAAACTTCAGTGTCAAATTATCAGCCATATTTTATAATAACTAAGAAATGTACTGAACTTAATGTGAAATAATTAGTGATTTCACCAGTTTGGACACAAATCAATTACATGATCAAAGTTACCTAATTCCTTTAGAGGTATCAATGTAGTATTCATCTCAAAACGTTTTAATTTTTTAATTTATATGCACGTTCACCAAATATTTTTGGAACAGCCATTAATACCTTTGGAAAAACATTGTTCTGAAAAGATTTTTTAAGAAATTGCTTAAATGCTAGGCATTATTTTGCCTGAAATTACTGTTTAATATATGCTGAACTAATCTAGCATCTCAGTCACATTAGGAATGGGATGGCGAAGTGGTAAATATTTTAAATAGCTTTTAATATTATTTTCAAACCAATTTTAATTTTCCTATTATTGACAGATATTTATTCTGATATCTTGCTATGCATGTTCTGTATAATGTACTACAGAAATGGTGTGTTTATGATGCAGAAGGAAAACATATAGATAGAAAGATGTGTGTTGTAGGAACTAATTTTTTATTTCACATTATGGTACGCTTATATATTATTGATATTACTATGTTTGTTTAACCCTGGTGTTGACTTTACCCTTACATGACTGCACAAAGACTTCTTTCTTTTCCTCTAAAAATATCAGTGATTTCTTATTTTATTTTTAAATAATAATACAATTCATAAAGACCATAACAGTTCTTTTGTCAGTTGGATTCAGGTGATAGTAGAGACAAAATCAGAGAAGCTTGTTCTCTGCGTGCTGTCCTTAAATACAATAAGTAAATGCAAGTTTTTCACTGAGATGAATCAGAAATGTGGCAAAAGTCTTTACTTTCTATGTAGGTCCACAATACTAGTGTGAGTACCATGAAAATTATCTCACTGGCATTGGTCAAGTCATAGAATCATAGAATCATAGAATCATTAAGGTTGGAAAAGACCTCTGAGATCATCGAGTCCAACCATCAAACTAACACTACCATGCCCACTAAACCGTATGCCTAAGCGCCTCTTCTACACGTCTTTTAAATACTTCTAGGGATGGTGACTCCACCACTTCCCTGGGCAGCCTGTTCCAAGGCCTGACCACTCTTTCAGTGAAGAAGTTTTTCCTAATGTCCAGTCTAAACCTCCCCTGGCACAATGAGAAGACAACAATTTTCTCTTCTGAGAAGACAACAATTTTTTTAGAGTAACAGCAATTACAGTTACATGTCCCAGACAATATTTTTAGCCATCAAGCCTTAGCAAAAACTCAGAAACATGTACCTAAAACATTTAAAAGAAACTGTCAAATTATGCAAATCCAATCTATGGATTCATATTTTTTTACTTCATAATTCTCAAGCCATATTCAGGGGTGTATAGTTGGTTCTGAAATGCAGTTTACCTCAACAGCTTTCCCTTCAAAGCAAAAACTTATTTAAATCTGTTATTTTCAATAGGTCAGGATACACTCTGCCACTGAATAATTTTTGCAATACTCATTTAAGTCAGTGGAGTCCCAATGTCAAACAACTTAATGGTGGCCTGACTGAGGTCTGCATCCACTGTGTTCACAAAAGTCTTGCAAGGGAGAGACAAACATCAAACCATAAATCTATCATTTGTGCAGTATTAGAACATAGAAACCTCAGCTATGGCAGTGGTCCCATGTCTGGTTACTGACTAAACTCACAATAAATGACAATCCTCATCTAAGAGAACAGCAAACATCAGTCCTGTGCAACACATGGGATAAATGGTTTCCTGATTTTTTTCTAACAAACGACCAGATGTTTCACTGATCATTAGTGGCATTTCATTTTCTAATCACCAGTAGGACACCATAGGTGTTGCACTCTGTAGTCATCCTGACAGAAGAGCCTTGTGCATTGCAGAGTCAGTGATCCACCTAACAGTTAACCCGAGTACGCCCAGGCCTGTGAAGGGCTGTGCTCAGCTGTGCTGCGCTGTGCTGCCTGTACAGCTTTTCAGGCTGTGTTGTGCTGCACAAATTCCTCGGCTGTGGGACAAACTCAGCCAACTCATTGTAACGGAGCAGTCTGCACGCAGCTCCCACTTGATACTGGTGATACACCTCCTGCATGGCCTTGCCTGTACCTAAAAGTGTGAGAAAAAGTTCTCATGTGAGCACCCTTTCTGTTTGACAGTACTAATGATGAATAGAGTTGTTTCCTTGTGAGAAAACCCTAAAACAGCTGGAATGACCCAAATGTGTTAACCTCTTCTACGGATGGGGTCTGCAGAGCATGCTGTCCATGGATTGGAGGGACATTCGGTGCAGCACCATTCAGGGTTCCCACCCTGGGACGGGAGACTGTCTATACTATTTTCTCTTTCTTTATAGTGTTAGCTCTAATAAATAGCACTCTAAATGATACACTACCAAGTCTGAGTGCCTTTCTTACTGGGATCATCATGGACCAGTACCTCCTGGTGCAAAACACATACCTGGACTGAAAGGACGAGAAACTCATTACTCTTATAATTAAATAAAACAAGCTGAACATTTCTTTGCTACTTGTATATTGGTGTAACTACTTCATGACAGTTCAGGGTATTCTTCTGGATTTACACCAAAGTATTTGAGAACCAAGGATCCTCGAGGCAGAGAAATCGAGGCATTGGGCTGTATAACCAGAAGCATGAATGCAGATGTCTTTCCAGTTTTGTGCTGAAAGCCACCCTACGCATGGATCTGCAGGGAGGAGGGTGAAGGAGAAAGGGAAAATTAACCATTCCTGTTGGCCTCTTGCTCTAGTGTGGATATGATTTCCATTCCCAGTGCAGCACTGCAGCTGCTCTGCAATAGGAACAATTTGCTACCAAGGCAGCAGCAGGGGATCACAGACAAATAGCAGTAAGGTCTCCTCCCAGGTCTGTAGAAGAGATGAGAAGAAGGCATAATCCTTTCTGTTTGGGGAAGTTCATTCAGACGGCTTTTACTGTGTGCAGATGTTTTGCAAGCAGGAGACACCCAGCTTCAAAGTATGAAGTAACTGTTTATTGGCTGATACACGTGACAGATGTTAAGGAAGAATGAGCTGCTAGGCTAAACACTAATGTGGCTCCCTAAACCCATTGTAGCACACTGTTTGCTCTTCAGGCAGTTGTCACTCAGGTAGGGATCAGTCAGCATCAACTCATCCTCAGTGTTGCTGAGTTGCAGTCTTCCAGACCCTGCTACAATTTTTTTCTGTTAGTATTTTCCCTTTTGAATCTTTGGCCTGGTAACTGCCCCTTTTTCAATGGTCTGACCTCTGCCTGCCACTCTCACTGTCTTTTCTTGACCTTTTCTTCCTCCACTCTGCAGACTTTCTTGCAGCTGTTTTTCAAAACTTACCAGCCTTCTCAGAAGTTTAAGCCCTGGCTGTACAGACATGCTGCATGGAAACCAGGCCTTGGGCTCAGAGAACCAGATCCCTGAGATGCGGGGAACAGGGAAAGGGACGTGGCAGCTTGTGGCTGGGGAACATCTCTATAGTCAGGACAGTGCCATGTCCCTCAGGAACGTCTCTCACAGGGCTTGCAGCCTGCAGGAGCCCTTCCCCTCCTCCTTTTCTCCCACCAGATTGTAAACCAATACTTTGTCAGCCAGATCGCATAATAAAAAGTGTCCGGCAGAAAGTTGTCTTGGACAAAGAAAGTGACAGAATTAATCACAGATACATTACGGGACTGCAGGGTCAGGCAAACCTTGGGCCTTTTTCAAAATGAAACCAGGAATTACTAATTGTTGTTTTGTTTTATTTTGATTTTTTTCCTTTTCCAAGAGGAACATCATAAAATGTGCGAGTGCAACAAGTTACTTTTTTCTCATGTTTTTCTTAAGCAGCGTTCTCCACACATTGAGTGGAGACAGGCAGGTGGCAGCAGCCACTCCCTAGCACTAGAGAAAAAGGACACTGTTCTTTTAACTTCTCCTTTTATACTGAAGATTTTCCTCTTCCTCTGTTTGTTCTGCCAAACCCTGTAGTCTTTTACCTGAATTTTCAAAAAATATGCATGCAGCAAAGCTTTTATCAAAAAATCAAAAATACTAATTTTAAACCCAGGCATTGTGGCAACCAGATTTGCAGCTGGGAAGGAGTTAGCTGCTTCATCAGATCTTATACAAGTGAAGGGACATTAGTTCTAATCAAATGCTCAGAGGCTATTCTGTAAAATCAAAATAATATAAACACAGAACTGAAGTTTCTGGTGCTCCTGTTGTGATGTCTGATTTATTTCAGCCCTCAATAATGCAAGTTCCTGAACAATAACCTTGTGAGTTTATTGCTGTTTTCTGCTTGTTTCTGAATAGATTGATCTGCAAGCTTAATTGTTTAGGAGTTTCTATATTACTCAGTCAAATTGTTCCTGAAAACAGCTTATCAGGAATTATGTCTGACCATGGTTTATAAGCAAGAAAAGATTTGTAGGAAGAAATACAAGTTTTTGTGAGACCATCTGAAATGATTGGAGAAAAAACCAATCACACAAGTTCTCTTCCACGTCAAAAAGATTGCTGGTTGTTTATCTCTTCAGAAAGATTAATTTGTCATAGAAAAGACATTACCTTCAACTACAAACCTTGTTTTCTTTGTATCCTTTAACCTATCATTGCCACATCAAAACTATTCCTGCTAAGCAGAGTATAAAAATGGTTTATGATCTCTAATTCTCTCTTATTCTGGCTGGCTGCATATTAACCCCTCAGCAGAGATCTAATATATTATATTGATGAATATATAGAGACTATACTTTTTTAATTATCCTTGGAAGGATGATATCTTTGAAGCAATATTCTTCCATGATATGGAGTTATTTCCTCATATTCATTAGGACTCCTAATTTTGTTCTTATATCAACCTTCTACAAAAGCAAAAAAAAAGTTTGTCTTCAAGTCAATTATCTTCCTAAGAAGGTAAGTACTTCTGAGACATAAGAGTGGACAGAAGTACTATGAATAGATAGAAACAATGCATCATGAGAGAGCTGGATCCTTAAACTATTTATATAGAAACAACTTTTTCCTTTTTTCTAAGAGTATCTTCCACCACTTTATATTGCATTATGTCTCACATCTTTGTGAGATAGGAAAATATAGCATCCTTATTTAATAGCCGAGACAGCTAAACCAAAAAGAAGCTAAATAACTTTCCCAAGATCACAGAGAAGATATTTGGCAAAGTGAATATTTATTATCGGAAGTTCATTCCCATCTTTAAACTACAAAATGATCCTTCCTTTCTGATGTAAACAGTCTCAAAGGGAAGAAGTCATTTTGGAGAAAAGTTGGGTTTTTTTTTCAGTGGTATTTTTATTCATTACATTATCTTTTCAGTTTTTGATTTTCCATCTTGTTCTCACCTGTAAAACAATTAGATGCCTTTCCCCTTTTCTACTATTCCAATAATGTAATCCTCCCTCTTGATCAATATGCCCACTCTTTTTCCTTTAGCATTTATTTTTTATGATATTTATTATTATTGTGACAAAGTGACTGCTTTTAATATAGTAATTGCTCTATTTGCTTTAAAGTATTATACAGTTTTTCTTCTGTATCCATCTTTTCTATTATATAATACAATCCATTTAATAAATTTCTTCTCTGTATTCAAATTGGAACAGGAGTATATCTTTTAAAAATATTGCAGTTCTTAATGTATTATATAATGGTTTCTTCCTATGCTCATTATTTTCTAGAAGGACTCTCTCAAAAAGTGTATATATCTTTTGTAACCTTAAAAATAATAATAGTTAAAAAATAGAGAAATTCTGTGAAGTGATCTTGTTCATGCCCAGTAAATTCAGGAGAGTTAACATTAAATAATTCAGGCACAATAGACTTTTCATTGCTTCTCTTGCAAGCTTGTCTAACGTCAACACTACAAAATTTTTTGTCTGCATACTCTAAGCACTATTTCTTTGATCACTGATATTTCATCATGCCAGCTTCCTCTTTCAGGATCACTATTCAGTTCACTCTATGTTTTTGGTACCCCCTTTTCCAGTACATGGGCAAGTGTAGTCTCTGTGACTGCTGGTACAAGGAGGCTGTGTTGTCCAGCAGATATCCTTGCTCAGGAGGATCTTTCTCAGCTCTGCCTCTGCCTTGCTCCAAGACTTTGAGCAAGTCACTTTATTTCTGTTTCCCAGTCCCGTTTTGCTCTCAGCTATATTTGCTCTGGGAAAGGTATTTGTCTCTTACAGTCTGTGATGTAGAGACACCAATCGCAAATGGGTTGTCCGATGCTGCAATTCCAGTATAAAAAAAAAACCCAACAACAACATTATTCAGAATAAAATGCCAAAAAGTGCCCCATTCCTTTAGTGAGAGAGTCTCTGGGTGCTTATCACCTTGCGCTGTGCTTCTGAAGCCAGGAGGAGATTTGACATTGACTTCAGTGAGAGCAGGACCAGGGTTTAAATGAGTACCAATCCCTGCTAATCACAGTTCAAAAGCAAAAGTACAATATTAAGAAGGAAAATGTTACCTTAATTTCGCTTTTTTTATATGCATATTTTCCTGTGACCTGGTTTTTTTTTTTCATTTATATGTTAAGTAGGCTTAGTGCCATGAAGATTATTGTTTTGTAATTAAAAGGGAAACAAATCTGTACAGGTTGAAAAATCGAATCTTTTACTGCAAGAAACTTGTTCGTAAAGCAAACTGTGCTATGGTATATCAAGGGATTAATATTGGGGTTTTTTTGCCAAATCCTCTGATTCACTGTAAAAGAAAATTTTCGATTTTTTTTTCTCCTGAGCTTAAAATTTTTTCCATCCGCCCCTACCTCATCTTTTGATTGTTGTGTTTGAACAGTCTAAGTCTGCTGGGACGTTATTCCTCATTAGCATTTTGAAACTTTCCTGTAGGATTGATAGACTTCCGTTATTTTGATGTTTCACACTGAATTTATGTCTTTAAAGAAAGGTGACCTGGTATAGGTTTGTAAGTCTGCTCCTTTTGTTTTATTTATTTATTTTACCTCTGAGGACTTTAACCCTCTGTTAAAGCTTAAAAAATGTCTCTTTAAGCGGGTGCTAGTAGTTACTGCAACATATTTCATAGGATTGAAAATAAGTTAAAAGAGGCTTTAAGGGTGTCTAGCAACACTGGCCAGTTGACAGCTGACAAACTACCTTGGAGTCCTCTGTGCCAGGCTGTATCTGGTTACACTTACTAGTAAATTTCAAGTTTCAGCATACAATGAGAAGAAAAGACTTTTTAAGCAGCTCCGCTATCAATTATTTCTTTATGAAAAGAAGTCAAAGGGGTTTTTTTTTGCTTTTCAGTACACAGGTCAGCTGTTAGTTCTTAAAAGCTATTGCTGTTATCAGGACCATAGTTCAAGTTATTTAATTTTCAGCGTGCATGTAAAATTAAGTACCTGTGTACTTGCAAAGTGAGGTCATAAGCCAAGGAGCTAAGCCCCTAGAAATGATCTAAGTAACGCTGTTTCGAAATCCTGATTAACTAAAGAGACAGCACTGCATTTCTTTTTATGGGTTTATTGGGATAGTGATGGATTTTGTTTGCTCTAATAACTCATGGGGCAATTTCTTATCAGACTCCTATGGTGTCTTTATCCGGTGCAAAGTAACCTGGTAACACAGGGTGTTGAACTGGAGTGTATGATACAAAACATTTCTGGTAAAGAATTATGTGGAGGAATACAACACCTCTAAGATTTTAAATAATGATCAGAACTCCTCCAATGCTGATCTCTCATATACAAAATACACAGCCATGTATGGTTGGTTACCCAACAGAACAGAAATTCAAATTAAAATAGATTTAAAAATGAGAATACAGTACATCACCAGTATAAATTCCTTATTTTCTCTTTCTTTTTCTCTTCCTTTTACTTGTGAGTCAACAGATGTGTGTCTGAAGGGAAATAAGAACATGACTACTTAATAACTGTGCTGAAACACAGATGGGACCTGAAGGGTTTTATTTTTACCAAGCCAAAGAAAGAAAATGTATCAGGTATACTGCATGTGCAGCCTCCACTGAAATGAACCCATAATGGATCCTAACTATAAAGTCTGAATATGCCTAATGGAGGCAATGGTTTGAATCTTAAATAATAAACCAGGAGTTCTTCACTTCTTTTTAATCCCCTCTGGGAAGCCCAGTTAATTAAAGCTGTTTATTACAACTTGATCAAAAAGTCTAAATTCTATGTGTCCTACATCTAGCTACTACAATATTCTCTGTCATTGAACTCTCACGAGGCCCTGAAGACTTTGACTTGGTAATGCAGCCATCAAAGAGATAGGCTAACTCACTCTTTAGTCAAAGCTGTTTGTTTCAAGGTGCAGTGCAAAACATGCTCTAGGCTTTCCAAGGCTGCAGTCTATTTCCTCCTTAACTTTAATTCAAAAACCTCCTAACCATACATAATTTAGCATTTGAATCAAATTAATTATTTTGAAACAAGACTGGTGTGGAGGATGTAAATTTCTTATTTAGCATGGAACATTAATTGATGCAGTGGAATGCCAGTGGAATGCTCTCTTTGAGCAGCTGCTGTTACCATTTATATGTTCCAAATAGGTAAATAAATGTAGTTCACACAGCCACACACATGCGCACACACACGCTCATGCAACATCAAGATGAAGCAGTGAATTGAGGAGGAGAATTCACAATTCAAATAGAAAAGGAAAAATGAGTATTTACAGCTGCATTTCTGTCTTTATTATGAGGAGAAAAAAATTGTACTAAGACAGCTTTACTATCTCTACCTTATTCAAAGAGAAGCATGATTGCTGATGAATATTTTCTTACCTGTACTTGTTAAGTATTAACCAAAAACATGATCATTATGAGCTTGAGCTGAAGCTTAAGCAAAAAAAAAAGACCAAAAAACAACTCTCATTTGCCTAGATTTTCTTTGGCTCAACTGACAGCTCATACTGGAAACAGTACTGATTCAAAGTTAAGGATATAAAAGAAAATAAAATCATTAATCTGTGAGCAATTTAGAAACTTTTTGCTACAAGCTCTCTACCCTGTAAGAAAATACTTTATTGAATAATAAACTGGGCAGAGAGCACCCAGAAATTATAATTTAGAGAGGGAAAATTAATCTTACCCTGTGTTCAACTCCCTTTTATCTCACAAAACGCAATCAAAAAATATAAAATACCTAATCCCTGAGCAACTCCTTTCTTTAAATTCAAGCCAAAAAAATGCATGCATTTCTTATACCAGACCCTTTTTAGTTTTGGACAGCTGAAAGAAATAAGTTTTTATTTTATTTAAATAATTCAACGTAAGATTCTTGTGGCTTCTGCCTGTATCATACAGGGTATTGTACCAGACAGTTTTAAATGTCAATTGCTGCCATTTTACATTAAAGATAAAGCTTGCAAATGAAGTCTTAATGCCTTTGTTGTTGACAGCCACTGAAAAAGCCAGATGATTTAAGCCGCGTTAAATATCTCGCATAGTAGTTTCCCTTTGCAAAAGGTAAGTGGATTTAATCTCCCCATTTTCACAAAAGCCTAAACTGCCCTTGTGACACAGCAAGTCCGCTACACATGTTGAAGTTTCTGTTACTTCTTTTTTTTAAACTGAAATTCCTCCAAAATATAAACAAGTAACTGCTCCTGCAAATATGGGATAACTGCATGGAAGTGCATGCAAACACCTTGACTTCAAAAACAAAAATGGCCCCCGAGTTCAAGAAGGACAGACACAGGAACAGTTGTTTCATGCTCTTATGTAAGAGGTCTGCTTTCTCCCTAATGACAGCATGACCCGATACCTCCACAAAAAAGCTTAACGTACTGTAGGTGCACAGTAAAAGCCTTCAGCCCTGATTCACACCTTACTCTAAGCTTTCTGCCACCTGGCCAGAAGTGTGTCAACACCAGGGATAAAGTCCTGCTTGTCCTCATTCTCTTGCTGTACTGTTTTGAAGCTTCCACTGTACAATCAGACAAGCAATGCATATCCATCCGCATTTGTCACTTGGAGAGTTCTATGCAAAGGGCTCAATAACATGCCAGGACTTCCCAAGAGAATCCTCTGCCCTTCTGCTTCACTGGAATTAATGTTACCCTTCCGAGGCTTTTTATGTAATCCTGGCCATGTCCCCGCTTTGCCTATTTCACCCAAGAACACCTGAGGCTCTCTCCATGCAGCTGTTGTGTTTCCTTTGGGAATAAGGTAGCGTTCAATTTTCTCCACAGTTTGATATCATCATGCTGTAACTGCTAGTAGCAGGCTGAGGAGAAGAGTCATTCACTTCCTCACTGGAGCTTAACCTCGGGAAACTGGTGTTCATGGACCAAAACCCACAGATCAGTGTCATAGGGTGAGCAGATAGAAAGGCTGGTTTTATATTCTCTTTTTCTTTAATCTCACTTTTCAAGATTAGCAACAGATTTTTCTTGGCATATGTTTGTAATATGATCTGTTAAGGCAGATCTCATAGCATTGCTATGGTTGCAGTGGGTTTTTCTGTGTTTAAAGTTATTTTTTTGTCCCCTCATTTTAGCCATATTTAAATACATAGCAGTAGAGTATTTATTGAATTCATCTAATCCCAGGAGAGCATAAATGTCTTGTTCTGTCCCTGAAGATCATCCAGTAGATATATTGATTTACTAATATGTCCGCTGGCAAAAGGGCATTTTAGTTTCAGAGCTGTCTTTGTAACTGAATACTTCTTTTTTTCATTTAATTCCCTTGACATTGCTTACATGCCACAGTTCAACAACAAAGCTTTAATCTATATCAAAATACTTCACAGAAAAGAAAGCATGAACATCAGAGAATCTACACATTAAATTACAGTGAACACAACGAGGAATGTTAAAATGCATGATTCTACCTTTATCAAAATACACTTCGGGATAAGTCAATCAGCAAATGTTTTCAGAATCGCCATCCTGACATATGACATTCATGCTGGAATGATGGAAGATGGATAAGAAAGTGAGGAACATCCCCAAAGCCATGAAAGAAAGAAATCCTTTTCAGTAGTTATCATTGGAAAGCCTGCTGTGGATGATCTATGAATCCATATTCTGACTGATCTAGCAAAAAGCGTTGCAATTTGTGCTGCATTCAGAAGGTAGAAGTTTGTCTTTTTAATTCAAGATAATGAGTTATTCATTCTCAGTGAGGACTGTTATTTTGTTTTTGTTAAGAGTTGGAGAAGCAGAAATAAATTGAAAAAAAAATTGGTGTTTGCTAGAATGAAACTGAACTTCAGGAAAAAAAAAAACACTTAGGATGGCACTTCTTTTTTCCTGCTTTTGAGTTCAAATATGCCTTCTCAGAATTAATAATGTAATCAAAGGTAGGGGATCAAATGCCATCTGCAGTTGTCAATGGCTGGAACACTTCAGAAAAACTTGTCAAAATAGATTATCTCTGATCTCTGATCCTCTCTCATGACTCTTCCTTTTTCCTTTTCTCCATCTACATCTTTATTTTATTTTTCTCCACCTTCTGTTGTTTGTAGATAGGAGCTTATGATAAATGTAGCTAATTCTTTTCTGCTCTATGACAGGATAAGAAAAGAACACACTCTAATCTCTTCTAAAACAAAGCCACGATGTAGTAATCTATTCTGAAAATTATTTGTCTCCAGTTCTGTGAAGCTTTACTGTAGAGATTAATAGTGCCATTAATAGTAATAGCAATAGCACTGTTACTTATTATTTATCCTACAAAAATGTTGACTGTATTAGGCATAGTGCAGATATTTGCCAAAACCTCAGGAGTAGAAGGGGTAACTTAGAATTCCAGTATGAAAGGAAAGGCAAAAATTGGCTATAGCAAACTAATAAAATGATAGCAAAGTATAGTAAATGAAATTGTCGGAGAAGGGTCTTATTATATACTCTGTCCATGATTGTAAGCATTGAACAGTCTATGTAGATACCATAGCAAGAGAAAGAACTGAGAGACAATATAAGAGAAGTCAGTGAAGTGGTTCTCTGAGTATTTAAAAGGAAAATGTCACTTGTAGGGAGACACAGAGAAGACACTAATATACTTGTTTGAAAGGCAAGAAACAAAGTCTGGGCATTGACTGACTGGCTTGTAATTGGTCTATTGCTTTAAATACAATTACATTTTTTCAGGCCACAGCAGAGAGGGTAGAAATTGAAATGTGAGATAATAAAGGCCTGAAAAGGCAAGACGTATAGCAATGAAAAGATACATTTTATTAATGATATGCAGAAAAATAGCAGTCTCTAAAGATTTAAGAAATCATGCATAACATCTAAGCAGTAAGCTTGGATTAACAAGATGTTGGTGGTGTTCACAGTATCTGTGAAATGAGAGGGAAGAGGTGTCTTAGAACGAAGTTTAGGAATTTTGACTTGACCCTGCATAAAAATTTTAGCTCAGACACAAGGAGTCAGACCCAGAGAAGGACAGGAGTTGGATGAATTTGTACCAGTGAAAATGAAGATGGAAGGGAATCCAGGATTCCAGAAAGAAATCTTCATGATCTACTGCAGAAATTTTTGGTGTGCTTTGAGTAAAACTTGAAGAGGTATTTGAAATGGTAGCAGAATTAGGATAGGACAGAAACATGGAAGCTAAAAGAAAGACAAAATTAACAATAAAATGTTAGCTTGTGGGCTCAAGGTCATCTAATAGACTAAGAAAAGCAAGGGAAGAATATTGATTCTGAACTTTGCCCAAAAGAAAGTTATGAAAGACAATGAAGACAGAAAAAGGTTTTGTAATAGGATAAGTTAGTCTATGAGATTTTTTTCCCTGACATGAGAGAAAAAAAATCAGAGCTTAAGAGTTTTCAAATTTACCCACAGGCAGCCAGAAACTATGATTTAAGTCAAGGAAAGAAGGAAACATGATAAGAAAAAAATAGTACTATTATATATAATTTAATTCCACTGGAATAAAATTTCTACCCATTGTCCCTCCTGTTCCTAACCTTATCTTGCTATAAATGCCATTCCACAGTCACACTCTATGGTCTATCATTTGCTGAAGATTTTCATGTCTTCTGCAGGAGGTTCTTTTTGTAAAGTGACTAGACCAGTTTATAAATTCTGAATCTCAAAAATTTTATATTTTGGAGTAAAAGTCATTTTATTTCAATGAATCTGAAGTCTAACACTGAGATTTTGTGTCCAGAAATGCTCTTGAAAGCTGAAATCGTATTCAACTTCAAAGAGGAAGCTGTGAGCTTTTGTTTGTAAAACAGGGTGATATATCATATCTGGATGACTTAATCTTCCAGGTTTTTCATTATCTTAAAACCTGGTTGGCAGGAAATAGCTTTATTGGTGCTTCTGAATGACTTGTTTGCCAAGCTCCTACCATGCCTGTGACTGCTGAATAGCTGGTCATACATTATTTCTGTTCTTGAGCAAAAGGTCTCTATTCCCTGACTATTTCTGTTTAGTTATTGCCCTGGTTTTGGCTGGGATAGAGTTAAATTTCTTCCTAGTGCTGTGTTTTGGATTTAGTGTGAGAAGAATGTTGATTACACTGATGTTTTCAGTTGTTGCTAAGTACCCTGCTAGTCAAGGACATTCAGCTCAAGAAACACAAAACAAAACAAAACAAGCGTTGGGAGGGAGCACAGCCAGGACAGCTAGCCCAGCTGGCCAATGGGGTATTCCATACCATGTGATATCATGCTCAGTATATGAATGATAGGTGTGTTCCAGGAAGTAGCAATAACTACTTGGTTATCGGTCAGCACGGGTGG
>NW_009203014.1:0-13916 GCF_000690835.1 Fulmarus glacialis | reverse complement strand
GGGGACACCTCCGAGGAGCCGGTCTCACCAAGTCTCCCCACACGCTGAAAACTTCCGCCGAGACAATCACGAGGCCCCTAAAGTCAAGGTCCACCAGTGGGCAGTCACCAAAAATGCATCCAGCCTCCACATATTTAACCCTCCTCCCAGTTTAGAGGATTCAGCCCACTAAACTGCCCTCATATTTGGAAACCACAGGAAATCCCCAGGCCATAAACCCCCAGGTGCAGCCCAGCCTTCGCTGGTGTCCACCCCTAAACTCATTCTGCTGGAGGTGGAAGTCGGCACTGGCTCCTAGTTAAGGCTGTTTTAGAGGTGTCTAAAAATACCCAGTGCTGCCCAGTGAAGACCATTAAACAGCCTCCTTCTGTTGAGACACTGTCTGACCAACCCCTTCCTCTTTTAGAAGATACCATCTGCAATAAACAGCCCCACCTGCTAAAATGACCCACACCAAGGGATCCTGAAAACAAACTCTATGTGTTTAAGATCAATGCTATTCTCCTGTGCCACTCTCCCTGGCAGTCCTTTCCTTGCACTGAGACACTCATGACTGTATGCTCACCAGAATTTTCTCCAATGATATCTACTAATACAGTCAGTCTCATTTCACTTACAGTATCTTTCTGAAACTCACTTTAAGTCAAGAAGGTCATAACTTGGAGAATTTTGTATTTTTTCCCGGTTTAATATCAACCTAGAGTGGTTATGGAGATCACACAGTGAAAGCTAAACTAACTGTCCCTAAGAAATCTTTTACTAAGACAAAAAAGAAAAGTACTTTAAGAAACAAAGGAAGTCTCCCACAGAAATATCAGTACAGTCTTCCACATGTACATTCTGTTTATTAAGAAGGAATTAAAATCAGCTGACCATGTTTTTAATGAGGCTTCAGTCAAATGGCAATAAAAATGAGCTATTAAATAATTGCTTTAGTGAAGGTAGTGATGCAAGGTTTTAAGGAGAAATGGTTTGGACTCCTCTCTCCTGGTTGCTATAGATATAGACTGTTTCTCCTAATCTGCTGAGGAGAGAGCTTGCATAAAAATATTGAAAGTAATAGCTGTAATTTTTACCTTTAATAATGCAATAGGCTATATATCGTGCTTTCAAACTGGTCAGATTTTAATTCTCTCTCCCTAAACATAAACTGCAAATCAATCTGGGTCACAAAATATTTGTCAGCGTGTTGTAGCTACAAAACAATGTTTGTATATTTGCCACTTCCCTGTAGCTTCCCTGTGCTTCTGCCTCGGCAAGGATGCCTGCCTGACAGTTAAGGCTGTCCTTGCGTGGAAGGGAATGGGGGAAGAGCAGGCTTGATTTTACACAGTGAATCCAGTGGTCTGGGAGGTATAATTCAGAGGTATTTCAATAGCAGTAAAACAAGTTGAGCCTTTCTACTTCTTGCTGGGATAGGGAACTAACTGATAACCTCACGGATCTCTGTGAAAGATGGGAAAGGATTTATTGTGTTTGACAAGATGCAGGAAAATGTTTGCGTTGCTGGAATTGAAACAGTTTTAGCTGTCTCTTCACTTAGAGTTCCTTTATTTCTTTTATTGACCAGTATTTCAGATGTCATTAATCTTGAGTTCAAACTATTTATTATAATAGATTCGGTTCAATTTTAGACTGCAATTTTTAGACACAATCAGGAGATGCAACTGTAATTTTACAAGGTATCTGAGTTTTGGGATTATTTGTGGTTATAAGTAGAAGATACTAATTTGGTTTCTTCTTGTGCACAGTCCCATCTTCTTTAATTGAAAATTGAATACAGATGCATTATGAAACCTCTATAATATGTGCTGAAAACTGCCTTAAAAGCCAAGTAATTATAGAAACAGTTTTTTATTAGTTTGTTCCTATAAGTGTTTCAGAAAGTCTTCCTGAAAGCTCATTCAGAAGTAGAAGTTCATAACCTTTACCATTTCATAGGATGTTTTAATCCAATTTCATTCTTTTCCTCTTTTTTTTGGTCAACTTTTTTCTGGTCAACTTTTTTCTGTGCTTTCCAATATAGTAATCATCTCCAAATGGTGACCTATTTATTTTGTAACATACTTACAAACTTGTTTAAGAAATTGGAAGTTTTAAAGTTACAGTTAAATGAGATAAAAGATTTGGATTTGTGCTTCTTCTGCCTATATAATTCATGAGGCTTTACAGATCGTTCCTGTGGGAAGGTGTTTTTATAAGATGCTATTATCAACAAAAGCACATATTCTTCCATTTCTTGACATTTATAGTAGCATTTTAAATGTGAACAAATGACAAAAAGTATAGCCCTTCCCCTCTCTCTGTCTCTTGCCCAGGTATAGCCCAGGAGAGAGACTCTTATCTTTTCCGCAGAAAAAAATCAGCTGAGTACAGAGTAGTGTTCATCGGTGTTTGATGAAACACTGGGGCTGGGAGTTTAATATTCTAAATAAGTCTTTATTTGTTTGTAAGACACAGTCCATTTAAGATTATGGAACTTCTTTTAAAGTGTTTTACAAAGTAATCATCTGTGAACAATATATCCTGATCATGTTTGCTAAATTCCACAGATTTGGGTTATTCTGCTTCTGTAGCAATGGTTGTATGGATTTTTTTTCAATGAGACTTGTACTTATTAGCAAATAATAATGCTGAGGAAGCAGTTAAACTTAAAATTCCTTCCAATAAACACTAAGCAGTTACTTCAGTAAAAACTGCAGCTCCAACAATTGAAGTATTTTCATGCAGTTGTACTGCTTTTTAAGTAGACTAAACTATTCAGAAAGTTGCAGTGGTATTTTATTTTCATATTAGATAGGCTGGGTGAGGTAGAGAACTTGGGAACAAAATAAACTGTGAACATTCTTAGTCACATTATTTCATTAGGCCTAAAATAACAATACTTTACAGCAGAAGTCATCCCCATGTGTATCAGAAAAGAGATAAGTGTGTGCTTGCTGCAGTGCCTTCACGTTGACCTCTAATGTGTAAAATGATGCTTATAACCTTCAGTGAATACGAATATAATTTTGCAATATAATTTGATCTTTTGTGCTGCATGCAATCCCATTTTTCAGTCTGCATTTTCTTGTTAAATGAGTACATTAATATGCTGTGGAAATTTCTGGAAACAGTTGTTCCATACACCATGTAAAAGTTCCTTCAAATTTGTATTCAAATCATTATATGCTAAATTTTTGCAAGTCAAATGTCTGTGAATTCAGTTTTTAACTAAGAAACGAAAAGACAAGTCGGTCACATTTTAGGTTGTAAACATGAAATATTCTTCTAAACCTGTAGCTGTGAGTTCCTGACACATATAGTGAGAAAAGACAGTGTCTATCCCACATTTCACTAGGGTTTAAATGTAATTGAGGATAGAAACTTTACTCAAAGACTTTTAAAAATGTTACATGTTAATTGTAGGACTTTCACAAAGTACCGTGTGCATGTTTAACAGATGAAAAAAAATCTTAGACATGGGTTAGGAGTTTCAAGTGATTAAAGTTGATCAGAAGTAAGAAATTACAAGAGCAGGCACTTTGTTTACCATTACATTTCTCCAGTGTTGATTCTTAAATTACAAGAGAATGAAATAAAGAGTAGGACAGATGAAAAAATACAAATTTTTTGGCTTTTCCGTCAGTGCTTCAAATACAATCCAAAGGAAGTAGTGACAGAGAGCTTTTGTCTGTGGGTGTTTCATGGGGAATATCAAAAAAGTATATCTTGTTTTAGTTCTTGTTGGGTAGATGTTACCATAACAAAATTAACATAACTGTTGTTCTCAGCCATCATTGTCAACTGTCTTAGAGATCTATGAGGACTGAAATTTTGCTTCTTGCAGCAACTCTGAGCTGAGCTGAAGCTCACCGAAGTCAATGTCAACCTTCCCGTTGACTTCAGTAACATTTGGATCAAAATGCTGGTTGAGGTTTGTAGCAGACTGGCTGAGAAAGTAAGGGAATTACAGTGTTACCATCTGTTCAATAGATAAAATTGCCTGACTTTCCAGTTACATTAATTTGGAACTTCTCATAGGCACTCAGTTATTTTGATATCATGTTGATTTGATGTAATTATTGATGATGGAGTGTAATTTACGATATAATGCTAGCAAATAAAAATACCAACAAAATAATTTAATTAAGACAATGCTATGTGCTCAGAACATGAAGGATTCAGTGTAGGAAGCTGTATGCTTCCCTTCATCAAAAGTATTTTTGTATATTCTAGAAATGTTTCTTAAGTAATCAGTTATGTTAGAAAGCAACTTGAAAGTAGCTTGATATCAAGGCATGTGTATCTGTTAGTTCCACTGAATTAAAAGTAAGAATATGCATTAATGTTTTTGGCATCATGCCATGACTGTTTTACAATATCTTTTTACTATCTAACTTGTTTTTGTTGAAAGTTTCAAATGGATGTGAATTATTTCTCTGTCAGTAAAAGAAAGTCATTGCAGGGTGCTCTAAAGGTTGTTCATAGGATGGAATTTCTAGGGAGTTTTTTTTTTCTTTTTGTTTGGTTTACTGATTGAGAGAAAACAGACAAGTTTTTGGAAATATAAGCTCATTTCTGCTTCCTACCTAAGTGTATCCCAACATTTCTCTGTATTTGGTGAAATAAAAGCAAATATTTCTACTTGTCTTCCTTCTTTTTTTGCTAGCAACGAATAATACTAGTCCCTAAAACTTCATCATACCATACTATCATCATACCATGCCATCAGTCAGCCTATTGAGAGGAAATTAGGTTACTTCTAGTTGTTAGATCCTGGAATATTTGGGCAGTTCTGTTAAATAGCAAAGGGTAGTTAACATTGACACACTAATGATGAATAGGCAGTTGCCTGTGTACATTGTCACAGTCAACAGTAATGCTTATAAACACCAGCGTGGAGAGACTGCCATTAGTGAGAAAGGGGCAACTGCAGTCCCTGAAGGTAGTGGAGTCCACTGATAAGCAGGGAATTGAGGTCTCCTGCGTCGATCTGATTTCCATTGGCTGGAAAGAGAGCATAAGAATATGAGCTCAGATGTCGGTGATTACACCGTCAGTCATATCCATAAGATATATTCATAAGAAGACCTGTGGAAGCCAAAAGGCAGTGTATATTCCAACTTCCTGAAAACAATATATATTTTGGCCTCATCCCACTTACACTGTAACCTAAAATTTAGATAAAATCTCTGAAGTTATTCTTACAAAATCAGTATATATAATATCTTGTTAAAATCTGTGTTGGTGTTTACAGGCAGATTTAGGAGGACATTCAATAAAGATTAGAGGAAAGATCAATTCAATTTGGTTTTGGTGATAAAATTGGCAATGGAGGGAAAGTATCGAAGAGGCAAAGTCCACTACTAGTCTCCGTCAAAGACAGGATGCTGAGCTGGATGTATATTTGGTTAGGCTCAGCATGGTCATTATTAATATCTAGGAAGGCAGTAAATAATATTGTTGCTGGTCAAACAGTTTTATGTTTGCAAATGAAGAATAAGCAGGTGAAGATGCAGATGAAGAAAAGCATGTTTGCAGGGAAACAATCAGAAGAGATGCCAAGGAACAGAGGCATATTGGGAATGTGGATGTTTAAAAGAGGGAATGAGAAATGAAATGTTTAGTAGAAGTAAAATTATTGGAATTAGAGATCAGGAATGGAGATTAGTGAGTTGTATACTCACTATCTGTAAAGATGTAAACTTAAGATTGGGTGGAGTTACTTTTTCTCACGGAAGAGACAGTCAAATCCAGCAGCAAAACTGAGATGTTCAATGGACCAGTTTGAGGCATGAGAAAATGAGGCAGGGTGACAAGAAGGAAAAGGGATTCACAAAATAGAAATATTGATTTGTTCATTTAGGCCAAAACTGTGGCAAAAATGGAGTCAGGAAATGTATGTAGACTATGAGAAACTGCTCTCGGGATAGAAAGGATTTATTTCTCTTAATGTAAGGGGTGGGATTCATCTAACTAAATGTAATTATTTGAGCTAACCACTCTAGGCTCCTTTTAACCTATATCTAGTTTATAAATTTCAATTAATTTTACCCAACTGTATGTATCTAACATAGGTCAGATAAATGTCTCCCTGAATGGAGCTATTGCTTTCCGCTTAGTAATTGTCTTAATATGTTTCTCAGGCTAGGATGAGTATCTGGCTGTAAATATCTACGTGGTAGGTGCTGCACCTTAGCTATTCAAAAATCAGATGCTCAGGTTAAATTTGGGGAGAGGTAAGCACGTTTGGAAAGTGGTTCACCTGTCTCTCCCCATTGAGGCGAGACTAATGAAGTAGCTTAAACCGAAGTTAGGTTAGTTGAGGATCATCTACTACATTACTTCAAAACCACAGCCACGACTTTGAGATATATAGGTCTCGCAAGTAAGCTGTTTAAGAGGGTCCTGTGAGTAGTCAGGCAGGTTTGTCATGTAAGGGACTGAAACAAGTGAGGTGGCTGACGGATATTAGGAGTCTGGAAAAAAATTTCTCTGAGAAAATCACCCTCTGGTAATTGCAAACAAATGAAGGTGACCTCTGAATGAGACAGAGAAGAAACAAGCATAATGCAGTGAGCAAGCAAAGCGAAAAAAGCGGGTAAATGAACAGGAGGTCTGCAAGTAAGATAGACAAATGGTAGGGAAGTCTGGTATTGGAGAGCTGAAGGAAGGGGACCATGAAGACTTACTAGTTTTGGACAGTCAAGAGAAAGCATGAAGGGCATGGAAGTTAATGTGTACATGGGATTACTGAGTTTTCTTATATGAGTTTTAGGGGCTTTACTTGTGAGGGGGTTGGAAGGGCTCTATTTTTATTTCAACCATTTCATAGCGTCAATACACTATAGCAGCCCCAATAACAGTATGCCATTCAGAACAGTTGTGCTCATCAAAAAATTAGGAAACTTTTTTCTGAAAAGATTAGAGGGGCTTAACTTTATAGAATTTATTCCTTTTGGGAAGGACTTTTTGAGAAGTAAAGTAGCGTAGTAAATTACTGCATCTTACTGCGTTTTTTTTCCTATAGTTTCTTTCAGTGAAATATACTTAAATACTAAACATAGTTTGTTGATGCTCAGTCTCTCTGAACAGAGTTAGCACTTAACATTGCATACCTATTTTGTTTCAAACTAATACGTTGATGAAACAAGCTATTTTAACATGTAAAATTCAGTACTTAGAAGTTTTATGGGAAGTACAGCTGGTTGTAGTGGGTGTAAGGTCTTTTCTTTCAGTCATAGCTTAACAGCATGCAATCATGGTTACATAAGCTTGAAATCATAGCCAACAAGTACAAGGTAATGCACAGAGATACGTGTGCCTCCCAAAATGTAATGTACTTCCAGATGTCCTCATAGAAAACAACGAAACTGAGACCAAAAACACACTACATATTATAATAAACTTACAAAGTTCAACAAAAGTCAGGAAATATCCGGATACATGTAAAAACCCCATTTTTACTCCCTTCCTCCCTCCTAATTAATCTTTGATCACTCAAGTTTGAACCTCAACAAATTCTACAAAATACCTTACGAAAATCAATCTTGGATGCTGAAAAACTGATAGATATTTTGGATTTCTGGCACACAGAAATCTTCTGCTCTTTTTATTCTGCAGGAGATAATTACCTCTCTGTCTGTTGCTGTCCTAAAAGGGCTGAAGATATTATAACCTTTCTCTTGTTAATATTCTGCTCTGTTCCAGAAGGGCTTTTCTCTACAACTTTTTTAGTTGGTTAATACGATTCAGTTAAACTCAGAGCAGTTGTTTCAGACAACTGCTTTACTTCACCTGGAAGGTCATGCCTCATCTTCAGGCCTGAGGAAGAGTTTGTGTGTTAAGAAATTGTCTGTGTTTTTTCAACTATTATCAGGCTGCAGCTTTGCACTACAGAATGTTTGGCAATAACAAAAGTTTATGGTATTCCTGCCAGTGACTGCTTGATCTTGCCTTTGTAAAGGGTATTGATTTGGCTGAAACAAAAAAAATGGATCTAAGTCACAGCCTTGCTCACAAGCAGTGAAAACAGTGCTGGTATTACTGCTGGTATCCATGAAATGGCAACAGGGAGATGGGTTTGGGGATAGGATTTGTTTATGCCACTGTTCCCCCTGAGCTCTCCATGGCATGAAACTTTGACTTGTGTTCTTAGAAAAGATAGTCTCCTATTAACCTGACCTCTCTTACAGAATTGATTTGTAAGTTAGACATTAAATTCTATCTACTCTTCAGTGCTGAATTAAAAATGTGTCATCAAAGATTATAACCCCTGATTAATGCAGATAAATCACCACCAAAGAATGTGAATGTCTATTCTATTTTTTAAAGAATTTATACATTATGGTGTATTTCTCTTGGCAAAATGGTTTGTTATAATTTTAGTTTAGATTGTGGAATAGTTTATATACTTGCTGTTTATATTTCAGCTTTATTTGATATCTGATATGATAGATCAAATATCTTCAGTGAGCTATTACTCATAATATCTTCTTTCCTTTTCTAAATTTTAGCACAGCTCAGTATTCTCAGTGTGTAGTCAGTGCAGTGCCTTACTTACACCAGCAACATTTTATACCCAACTTCTTCTGTGACCTGGCCTCAAGTCTCATTCCAGTTTCTCAGCTAAACACTGCTTCTTACTTTCATGGTATGACCCTGTGGATTATAACAACTCCTTCCATTTGTTGGAGAAGGCTGTAGTCACTGGTGACTGTCCCACTTTTTACTTATGTCCTAAGGGAAGAAAAAAAGGAGGGGAAAAGGTAAATTTAGGAATTATACATCTGCCATGACTTTCTGGAAATAGCTGGGTATTAATGAAGACAAGATACCAAGGTAAATATCATCAAGCATTTAGGCAGGTGAACACATCTTGGAGTTAGCGACACAGTTGGCAGAGATAATCCCCCCCCAAATTCTTCAGCACAGAGTATTCCTTTTAGATTTTGGGTTTTTTTTTTACCCTTGAATTCTGGATTCAGATTCTGCAATTTTCCCTTTCCTCAATTATGAAGTGAAATTTCAAGGTTGTTAAAATATTCTTGTTAGTACTACCTATCTGGAGGTTTATTTTGGTTAACTAGGTCAGCTCATAATTACAATTTACCAACATACATTACATGCGGGGGATGATTTCCAAGGACAAAGGACAGCTATAAAATTGCATATTCAAAATAAATGGATTAATAATGAAAACAGAAATTTTGAAGGAAAAACCAAAGTTAACTGAAGCTATCTGGTGAATTTCTGTCTTAAAAGCTGCAGAAAAATAAAACAATCATGTTCTTTGGGAGCAATCACTCACACTTTTAACAGTAAAAAATTTATAATGCTATAATCAAATAGCATTTAAAAAGCAGAATGGGAAGGTTGTTTTAGTACAATATCTGGTTGGTTTTATGCCGCCCAACAAGACAAAGATTACAGTTGAGGGCTTTTTTCTTTTTTCAGTCCATTTGCTTTTGTTTCTCCGAGTAACACCTGCTCTAACGAGTTTATAATCTAAAAGTAAATAACTGAGAAGGGAGGAGGAAATGGACACAGCACACAGGCTTGAGAATAAACAGCTGTCAAATGGCTGACATTTTAGAAAGTAGAACACACAGTTTTTATGAAGGATCTGATTCAGCGTGAATGAAGGAGCTGATCACACCCGGTTGTCAAACTTTCCTAATTAAAGAATTACTTTATCATCTTCAGATTATGGAACTATTTTCATAGTTTAGCAGATAGGGAAGAGCTCTGACACGATCAGCTACATGGTGACGGAGTGGCTACGCAGGTTGTTAAAAGGAGCATGGTTGTGCTTCTTTCTCTTGACTGGCAGTTTAGGGAGGTTCATGCCAGACAGACTAAATTAAATAGTGCTGCATGTAAAGGGGGGATGAGCCTCACCTAAGCCTCTGCATGAAGCTGCCAGAATCTGAATTTGGGTGTACATATGGTTGGCCACCTAATGCTCCTTTAACAGGGTGGGCTTCTTGTCATTCATTATCTTTTTGTCCATCCAGTATTATAATAATACTAACTTGCTTTCAGATGAAAGTTCATCACTGCACAAGGAGACTCTGTTATCAACAGAAGTATATAAAATACAGCCTTTTATGAACAGCTTCACCAGTTTTCCTGAAGTTGTTTTTGTGCTTGATGTAAACAAGAATGGTCGCAGGTTCAGTTCCTTCTGATGTCATTGATATTAGTCAAAGGTTCCTGGATTTAATGTGATTTAAGGCATCAGATATTTGAACAGGGCTTGCCTAGAGCTGGTTTTGTAGAATATGTTTAGCGCTATTTAAGACAGAGTATTAGCAAATAAATATTTGAACATTTTCCTTCTAGTCAATTTTCCATTGTCTCTGTTGCATTCTGGAAGATAGCCTTGGCTTGGGAGCACCCATGTTTTCCTGCTACTTGACAAATATACTCTGGTTAACTCTTCTCAGTTGAGAGAATTCTTCTTGCCGAAAGATGGGCTTTGGTGGTTTGATGGTGTATCATCTTGCAACCCGGATCCTGTAGAATGGGGTGTGAGCGTTACTTTATTTGGGATTGTCACTCCCTGGAAAACAGAGGGTGTAGTGTTGTGTAGTTTGCCAGCCACACCTGAGTCACTCCTCAGTGTTAGACAATGTTCGTGTACAAATGAAGAGAAACCAAGTATTCTACTCTATGCAGAGTTCAGTAAAACAACTATTATATAAAGAAAGAGGTGCAGAAGAAGATCATATAACATTCTTATACCTGTAATCCTGGTTTGGCTTCACCAGACTGTCAGATTAACTTAGTTATCAGAATGCTTAATGAAATTTCCCAGAGACAGATTATTTTTGGTCAGCTTTCAACTCCAAAATGGGTACTGACGTAAGGTGAAGAATCTACCTTTCTACTGTGGTTTCTATTGAGTGAAGACTCATTCATACCTGGGATTTTTTTCCACCTTCCAGTCCCTTCAGCTCTTGTCAGCTGTGCTAACAGAACTCTGTTTGGCCAGCTTCACCATTGCCATGTAACCTTTGGAAAGTCCTTCCCAGCTGTGCAGATGTCAACTAAATACCAATTTGTAAAAAAAAAAACAACCAACCATTTACAGATTGCAGATACGACACTTCCTGAATGCACATTAGATAAAATGCATAACTTTCTTATAAAGTAAAGCTTTAGAAATTAATTATACAAATATGTATAAATGAAAGCAATGAATGCTGATAGAGACCAGATATGATGGCAAACACAAAAACAGAAAGAAAGGGGGAGAGAGTGTGCTAGGAATAAATAGCCTTTAAATGTTGCAAACTGGAAGTTAGTGTAATATAATAATCTCTGTTATGTTGGAGTCAGTGTACAACATCTCCTTTGTAAGTAAAAAATCAGCTAACTGGCAGCTTTGTTGGAAATAGATTAATTTCATTATGTAGTTTCTTAACACTAGCTCTTTCCACAGTATTTTACGTTATATTTATTCATAATCTATTTTTAGTTACATTTCATTTGTGAGTAATGTATGTCAGGTATTATGATGATTGGTTTTTCACGTCATAAATCATAGGAGAGCTGTTTCTATAATAGTTTATTACCTGAAAGCTATGATTAAGTCTGTTTAATTTTGGTTCTGATTACCAATGCAAATACTTAGGGATGTGCCTAACTATAGGTAAATGCTATTGTCACTTAGTAAACGAGACTGTTCACCTGTTTTGCTTTCAGCATGGGAAAAAATAAGTCACAGCAGTTTTGATTATACCTGGAATTTTTGTAGAATCAGGACTTTTATTTCACTTATTTCCTTTGTAATTGAGCACTTTAATGACACCAAAATTTCACATGCTAGAAAAGTTTGTAATAACAAACTTTATAGTACTGTCACCTGTGTACATTTTTAGCATTACTTAAAGAATTTGTGTCATTTCCAAATAAGGTAATTAGAACAGATTTTTTAAAAATGAAACTAGATAGGAATTCCTCAAATTACTTTGAATTTGCTATTTGGAGTGCTTTCAGCAATAATAATACTTTGTGTGTTTCATTTACTTTTTAAAAATTGATATGGCACACCATTTTAGGATGAGTTAGAAGCTTTGGTTTTCATTCTTACCCGATGAGTAGGTATCTGTTGACATCTGGGAAGGACTCTAAAAACCTACATTTGAGAAGATGCAAGTTAACTGAACATGTCTCTGAAACCGGACTGGTGCCAAAAATCCACTAACTGATGCTTTACAGTTGCATGAAAACTGTAAGAGGTTGTTCCTTCTTTTCCAAAGATGATCCCCAGTGTGCATATTGCCAACTCTCCCCCTAGAAGTATAACTTAACTTTGGATCTTAAAGATCAGCAAGAGAACACCAGATATCATGTAGTTATAGAGCAAATAAATATAAGTTCCTGTTATAATCCCCAGGTGCCTCGTGAATGATTTTTGTATTCACTCTGCAATTTCTCAGTTCATATATTATCTATGTGTAGTTATCCTCCATATGTGAGAAACTGGAAATAGCTTTTTATTCTTGGTCTCATCTCAGAAGGTGCAAACTTGTATCTGCAAATATATCTTTTTGCAAATCTAAGCTTTTTTTTTTTAATGAAGATGGTATATTGCTATAGGATAACAAATTATTAGGAATTTTCCCTTAGAGGCAATTGAGAATTCTCTCCTCAGAAGAGAGACTACTGGGTGGCTAAGGGGAAAGAAAGTAGGACAGACCACAGCAAGTGAGAAGTCATTATGGAAATAGCTAAAAACTTTAGTTCACCTTTTCCGTTGCATTCTTACCCATGCTGAATATAAACTTGATTCCTCTGAAGAGCTTGTCTGTGCTTTTTAACTTGACCTAGAACTCTCTTAAGACAGTGTTCAAATTTAAAGGGCTTATTGGGAAGATGTTACTGTAGCAACAATAAAGTAATATTTTTCAGATTTGATAAAAAGCTTTAATGTCCTTCTTGACTGAATCTTTTCTAGATTTTACAGTAAGAATTTTCTTCAATGTCATATATGGTATTTGTGGAATGAATTATCAAAAAATAGTAAGTGTTGCAAAGAGGAAAAGGATGATTTCAGATAGTGACTTTTGTTTTTAAGAATCTTACCTACAGTAATATTTTGTCATTCCATTATATGAGGCTTTAAAATATTAATAGAATCATGATTCCCTTTTTCTGTGCATCTGCTGAGGGACACATCTCTGTTGGCGGATCAGCTCTCCAGGCTGATAGATCTGAGGGTTGTCTGACACTGGCGGATGGTTGGCAAATGGGAAGGTCATACCAAGGTGAGTGTTATGGTGTATTTTTTCCCTCAGCAACTGCTACTGATCACTGTCAGAGACAGATTTTGGTCTAATCTGATATAACACTTTGTATGGTTTACTCCTAGGAGACTTTTGACTAGAGCAAACTGAGTAAGCATAAATAACATCCCCCTGAATAATGCCTCTGTTCCACTATAGACTGATGGGATAAGAGACTCGCAGTCCATTCTGGCTAAGAATAGAACAATTTTGAAGTGGACAAATATTCTAGATGCAGATACACACAAACTTTCCTCAAAAGAAAAAAACTGTATAGTCACAGTAATTCTGAATCAAAAATTATGCTAGTATTTGCTTATCAGGCCCTGAAATACTAATATTTTATAAGAAACAAAATGAAGTGGGTTTTTGCTGGTAAACTGCTAATACAGTATTTCTTGCCACGGTGGGCAGAAAATACACTACGTTAAATGTTTTTTTTTTAGACTTGTGCTCCAGCCGGAAGTCTCTAGTCTATATTAAGGTGCTCCCACTGGGTTCCTATAGCCATGAAAAGTATATAACTAACTTTGGTAGCAGAAAAAACCCATGACTTTGCATTATACTTTGGATTTCAGTACAGATGAGAAAGTATGAATGGAAAGATATTACATGGGGGAAGGCCAACAAGGCAGATATCCT
>NW_009203013.1:5945-12210 GCF_000690835.1 Fulmarus glacialis | reverse complement strand
GCCCCGTCCTGCCAGCGGTCATGGCAGAAGTGTCTAAAGCTGGAAGGGACCCTCCTGGAAACAGCCTTCTCCAGAAAAATCACACGTGTTTAAAATTCACGCCTGATCCTGGAGCTGCTGCGGGTTGTGCCGTGGATTCTGCTTTGCTTCTTCCCATCCCGTGTTCTTCCTCCTTTTGAGTTGGTTTGGTGCCCTAAGAGCTGTGAAATGTGGGTGGCCAAGGTGAAGTGGCTTCTTGGAGCTGCTTCCACGAAATGGCTTCGTGCTGGTGGACATGTTGGGCTTGTGCGTTGTAAGAGGCAGCTATTAATTTAAATGCTAGATCAAATGTCAGTGTCCTTTGATTCTTGTCACACTGACTGTATCCTCCAGAGTCTGCCCAAGTCTTCATCTTGTTAAAGAGTTCCTGTTAGTTTAACCATAAAGTAATAACTGTGTTTAATATTAAACTAACAATGTAGTTCAAATAAGCTGATGCATATTCATGTTTGGGAGGCAACTTCATTCCTCAGTAATGACTCATCAAATGTAAAATCGGGCATGTTAGCTTCTAATTAAAAAGGCTATTCACAAAGCTAAAACCAAACTGGCTTTCACAATAAACTAATCACTAGCATTTTGAAGCCTCAGCTGCTTCAGAAATATTTCTACTTAAGCCTGGAAAATGGAAAGGTGACATTTGAAAGATACTCCGCTGTATGAAAGCCTCAGCTGATTTCAAATTCCTCGAGTTCCTGCTGCATCTGTTGGGGGCAGAAGTGCTAAATCTTGGCTGCTAAAGCTTTAAACTGAATGACAGATAAGAGCTACTGTCAGGACGCTGCCCTTGGGTTGTGCGATGCCAGCGAAGCTCGGCGCTGTCAAAAGCCTGGCACGGTGCAGCATCAAATGTTCCACCGGTTATTACTGTTTAGTTCCACAAAACTGAAGCGATTTGGTGTCGGAGCTGCTGAAAAGGATGTTGCCACTAGCAACTTCAAACACTAAATAACTGAGGGCTGTAATTCTGACCAACCGCGCTGGCAGACCCTGTATTTAGGGCTGACTAATCTGAAACAAGTAACCTAAAAGGCAGTTATTTATTGCATGCTCTTGTTGTTGTGGGAGGTGGGAAGCGGCAGGTCAGGACGCAGGCAGGGTTTGCTCGCGCCTGGCTGTCAGAGTCAATTATCTGAACCACACGTAACGTGAGGTGCTGTTTTGGGAAGCAGGTCAGCAGCTGCCTAACCCTCGAAATATCCAACCCTCTGGGGAAAATGCATACCTGAACCCACTGGCTGCAGCTGGGGAGATGCGCTTCAGGTTGAGACTGGTAGGCTGAAGCCTGCTGTCCTTGGGGAAGCGGCAAGGTTCTCTGCAGGCTGGAGCTTTTTTGGGTGATTTGGGACAAAACTGACTTAAGCAGTTGGATTTTTTTCCCCCCTTTTCTGAATACATCTCACATGGGCGGACCTGTAAACCTGGGGAGCTCCGGTAAGCCTGAAGCTTAGGGGTCTGAAATGCTGCAGGTCCTGAGCTGTACCCAGAAAGGGGTTAAGCAGATGTTCTTTGGGGCTAGGAAATTAATCTGGAATGAGATCTTCTCCAAGCACTGGTCCTAGCTCTGCATCTAACACTTTTGTGACCTATATCTTGTCTCTCTAAGCCTAATAGCACAAAACTCTTAACTCCACAAGTAGTGCTGGAGCTGTGCCTCGGGTGAGTGATTCCAGTGACTGATCAGTTGGCAACAACTGCACGCTAGGAACTCCCTTGGATTGCCTGATATTTGTTCTATAAGGGGGAATAACCTGGTGCCTCTTTTTAGGAGTAAATTCAGCTTTCAGACTGTCTCCCTTTGAGAACAACTGCGTTCATGGCTGGATTGGATGTGCTGGTGGGGACTTAGGACTTCCGATGGTGAATAGCCATCGATGGTTAACTGTTGCCCGACATGTGACTGTCACCATTCAGTTGGCAAGGAGCCCGGGCACATTTCTAGTCTCAGCAGCAGTGGCTCATGTCAGGGAGAAATAGGGGAAACACCAGAAGAGAAGCTGCATCATGAGATCTAACAACCTCCAAGTTTAAAAACATTCATCCGTTTGTACCAAGATATCTTCTGTTTGCAAGGGCACCCTGGAGCAGCAGAAGCTCGCTGGTGTGGCCTCTTAGCTTGGTCACCAAGAGGTCTGCGACATGCGAAGAGTTGCATACTGCAGTCCTTCACCTTTTATGTATTGTTTCTTCGAAACCAAACCTGCGGAGGGGCAGTTTTACAGCTGCTGAGACTCACTGAAGCTGCAGTGCTCCGGTGTCCCCAGAACTGTCTGCTCAGGGCCATGTCAACCAAGCAGAGGTTTTGGCCCCTCTGATAAAGTTTTGAATTTTGGTGGTGCCTCTCTTGAACTAGGACAGCCTCACAGGGCTGAGAAGCCTGGTCAGACTGGCTTCTAGTGATATAATCTGTCCATTTGTGTCCCAAGCTTTGGCTCTTTCAAGCTTTAGCCTTGCTTCGAGCACCAGGTGAGCAGGCTGGCTAGCTGGGACTCACAGGATGGTGGGTAATTGCTAGAGAAACATGAAAGCAGGATGAGATTTGGGAAGAGCTTCTGGTGGAAGATGTGAACTTAATCTTCCTGGGATCTTTGAGCTCAGTTAAACTCAAATTATAAGCTGGTGTCCAGATAGTTTATTTTATGGTCTCGGGGTTATTTCAGCCTCCTGCATGTTAAGTAATCGGGCAAGTGATTCAGCTTCACTCTAAACGAACAAAGCTTTGGAGGTACCGGTGGGTGTGCCAGGACTGAGCAGGCAGCATTAAAATCACTGGAGTAACACCCGTAAGATGAAAGCTGCCTCTTGTGCTTGATAGCATGCCAAGTTCAGTGCGAAGCTCTGACACACTGGAAATTGTTAGGATACACTTACTAGTTAGGACATGAACTTGCATACGCCTGGCTGGGGCTTTTGAGCAGTTCTGGCATCTTGATTTGCCTTTAATGAATCTTGACAGGCAAAGGGGATGGCTAAAAGGACTGAGCCACCCTGATTAAATCAACAAGGACTGCTGCAGACTGTGCTGCCGCCTTGTATTTGGAGTCCTTTTTGGATCGGCTGGTCTTAGCTTGATGGCTGGAAAGGCTGGCTGCAACCATGGGGGGGTGAAGGGGCAGAGACCACCCCAAGAACGGGATCAGATAACCTCTCCGCTTTGGTGGGGGGAAGGAAGGGAAGAGCAAACAGCTCTACTGGAAGCAGAAACAGCTGTTCGTGTGCAGTAAGAGCCCTCTAATGCAAGGGAATAAGTAAAGGAGAGCCACCCACAGCTGCTGGCAAGACTCTGGATGCTTTCCAAAGTGACCTATTTCTGATGGATTAGCTTTTTATTTCACTGTCTTGCACTGGAGTGACCCATATAAACGCAGGGAATGAATCCTGCTGCTGTAACCAGGCTGCTCCAGGAATGTTTTCTTGCTTCTCACTGACTCTCTTTATATCTCAGGTTGTCCGTAGTCGCCTGGAGAAGAAAGGAATCGCAGTCCATAATGTAAGGTTGAATGGCTCAGCAGCTAGTCATGTTCTACATCAAGACAGTGGCTTGGGGTACAAAGACCTAGATCTCATCTTCGGTGTAGATCTGAAGACCGAAGATGTCTTCCAGCTTGTTAAAGATGTGGTCATGGACTGCCTTCTTGACTTCCTCCCAGAAGGTGTCAACAAAGACAAGATCACCCCCATGACTCTGAAGGAGGCGTATGTGCAGAAGCTTGTGAAGGTATGCAACGAAACCGACCGCTGGAGCCTCATATCGCTCTCCAACAACAGCGGGAAGAACGTGGAACTCAAATTTGTGGACTCTCTCAGACGGCAGTTCGAGTTCAGTGTGGACTCCTTCCAGATCATCCTGGATTCGCTTCTGCTGTTTGGGGAGTGTTCAGAGAACCCCATGGCTGAGAACTTCCACCCCACGGTCACTGGGGAGAGCATGTACGGGGACTTCGAGGAGGCAATGGACCATCTCCGGAACAGGGTCATCGCCACGAGGAACCCAGAGGAGATCAGAGGTGGGGGGCTTCTGAAATACTGCAACCTCTTGGTGAGGGGTTTTAAGCCCAAGTCGGAAGTGGATATGAAGGCACTACAGAGATACATGTGCTCCAGGTTTTTCATAGACTTCTCTGACATCGGTGAGCAGCAGAGGAAGCTGGAGTGCTACCTCCAGAGCCACTTTGTTGGGATGGAGAGCAAAAGATATGACTATTTGATGACCCTCCACAGGGTGGTCAATGAGAGCACAGTCTGCCTTATGGGACACGAAAGGAGGCAGACCCTGAACCTCATTGCCATGCTGGCTGTGAGGGTCCTGGCTGAGCAGAACATCATCCCCACGGTCACAAACGTTACCTGCTACTACCAGCCAGCTCCTTATGTCAGTGAAATAAACTTCAACTACTATGTCACCCACGTACAGCCCTTCCTGCCTTGCAATCAGTCTTACCCAACGTGGCTTCCCTGTAACTGAGCCAGGACAAACTTCAGGGTCTGTCCTCCAAGGTATTTCCTTGCCTTGGGGAGTGGGGAGGGTGGGGGGGAGACAAAAAAAAAAGACCTTTCTAGAACTGCAACAAAAAGAAACTTCCTGGACTCTTGCTTGAGCGTCTTGTTCCTGGGGTTGTTGGAACGAGGCCTGTCTGCTGTACACTGTGATGGGAAGTGCAGTGTTATGGAAATTAGATGACTTGGACGTTTACAGGAAGACTTGATCGCTTATTGAATTCTGGAGGCAATGGGGGAGGGTGGGGGTGTGTGAGGGGAGATTGTAGAATTACGCTAAGGTAGAGCTGCACTGCCCTGAAATGGATCTGAATTGTTTTTTTTTAGTGCGGGAGGTGTTATGGGTGTGCAGACTTGTGGTTTCTGAAGATAGAAGCCAGAGTGGCTAATTCCTTTGAAGGACCAAAGAATCCTGTTAAGTGCCTGTAACAATATAAACACAACTGTACTGTAAACCTTATTTTTTTTTTTGCAGGGGCTGACATCCCAAGAGCTTGAGTGGGGATGTCCAAAGAGGAAAATGTTTCTGTTGCCGGGGGGGAGGGTCGTAAGATCATTTCTGGTAACCTCGCTGAAGCAAGAATGGGGTTGCAGGTTACATGTCGCTGAGGTTTTTTGGCATGGCTTGCTGCCTGTGAAGGACCAGCTGTAGCAAATAGCTGTCAAAGTGGAATTGCATAAACAGGGCTGGGCTTTGAATGACTACGTGTAAATGCCTAAAACTGGGGACACTGGGTGGGGAGGGGAGTGCATGGTGGAAAATGCTGTGCAGAGCTTTCTGGAGAAAAGGCAGCAGGGACCTAGCTATGGATTTACTCAAGCTCCCGAGTCTGCAGTGCCAAAATGTAATCATGTACATAAACGATGAGGCAGAAGATCTGTCCAGGAGCCTACCCCAGGCTACCGTACCTAATCGTGTATTTTCTAGGGGAATTTGAAATGCTGCTTTTTTTTTGTTGGCATGCAAGTGTGGTTTTAATGCACAAAGCCAGAGGCCAGCTGGGTTATCTGGGAAGATGAGGCTTGTCCTTTGAAGCACAAACCAGCTAGTTCACTAGTCAGTTATCTCCAGCTGTTGCTGTGATGGGGGCTGGAGCCCGTGTCCTTCTAGGAGATAGGCAGACCTCTTCCAGACTCTAACCTCCTACGGCTGGAGATCTTCCCTCTGCCCTCGGGCAGGTCCTATCTTCAAAAGCAGCCTATTTCCAGCTACGTGATTCCACGTGTGAGCCACTGATAGCATTTGAAATTCGTTCTCTAGCTAGAAATGGAGCTTGGGGGGTGGCGGGGGAGGTTGTGCAAAAGTCAGTTGGCCTTAGGAAAAAGTATGTCTTCTCTAAACAAACCCTCTTGTGTCTTGAGGGTTTGGCTCTCTTAGTCAAACGTGGCTTTGAAGTTGTTGGGTGTCTAGAGCACAAACGGTCTTTCACTGAGGTGCCTGGCTTGCTGTGCCCGTTCTCGTGAAACATCATCTCAGACTTAACTATGCACGGATGGAGAGGTGGGCGAGCAAGCAGGCGCTCCCTAGAGATGCTGCTCTGGGAACACCATGTTTTCATGGTGCTTCCTCCGAGGCTGACATACTTGAGTATCTTTAACTTTTTTTTTGTTTGTTTTTGTGACAAAACTGTAATAGCTGGGCAGATTGAATGCTCTAATAAAGACTAGATCCTTGGAATGTGTATAGCCAGATTGCTACCTTTTTTGGGGTAGGGGCGATGTGGAGTGG
>NW_009203013.1:445-5914 GCF_000690835.1 Fulmarus glacialis | reverse complement strand
GGGGGGGGGAGTGATTTGGGGGCTCTTGCACTTAACATGAACTAACTAATTTGAAATTGGTCCAGCTTTGCTTCCTATCCAGTCAGAGCTGAGGAAGTGTCACTAACAATGTAGTTATTACAGGTTTAACTGCCTTCCTGTAGAACAGCTTTGCCTTCACGGCCAAGGCTGGCGTGTGGACTCTGCCACAGCCCGGTAACTCCCTGGTGCCCAGAGCCTAATCCCTGTGGTGGGAGCTTGAGATTTTCCAGTGCAAGGTAAAAGCGGTTTAAGGGCTGCTTTTGAGATCCTGAGTATGCCACCTTCATGGCTTCAAGGGAAGATACTTTTTTCTTGCATTTTAAACTTCAGATGAACATAGATGACATGTAGCATGCTTTTTTTACAGGCTGCTTACCCTCCACCCCCAGACACATAGACGCACTAAACTGAGATTCCCTCCTTCCTTTTAAGATGTCGAAAAGATTCCCTACAGCCAACAGCTCGACAGGGCAATTTATGATGAGATTGCACTTTTGATTTACAGAGTGTGTGTGGTGGGACTCTTGTGAATGGGTTGAATCTGAATTTTTCTAGACCTTGCAGTGATACTGTGCTGCCTCCTGTGAGGGGGCAATTGGAAGATTCCAGTAGGTTGAATGGCACTTGATATTGTTTTAAATGTTTTTTTCCTACACCTGTATCACTTGTCATGCGATGGGCTTGACATAGACTCACTAGATTCTTTAGAATCTGTTACAAATAAATACAGTGTATTCAAATTTGTTGGATTTTATTTGCTTGTCCATCCGGGTAACGTGGTGTTGAAACGGCTGACCCTGCTCCCACTGAGAACCAGGCTCCAAACCAACTGGTCGTCTTGAGGAGCGAGCTAGGTCCTGGTTCTGGACCTGGCCGAATGCTACTTGTACGCCAGGCTGCTTAGTCCCTCAAACTGAAGGCGCTACGGAGCCTGGGAAGCGTGTAGCTGTTGGCAGGTCACTCCGGCGGCTGAGGGAGGTTTCTATTTATAACTCTGTTCTCTAGTGTTGGGCATCTTCCCTTTTCCTGGTGGCTCCTCAAGTTGCTGGTGGGGGAGGGTGGCCCGAGGTGGCAGCCTGCTCGGTGTCGGTGGTGATCTCGGGTCCCTTGTCTTGGGGGACAAGCTGCTGCTGCTGGCTGTCCACGACTTCATTCTTGTCTGCTGATGGTCACAAACAGCAAAAGGTCGCTTGGTTAATTAAGACTTGCTTATTTTGTGTAGCTGGCCCACCTGCAGCGTGGTTCCTCTTAGAGAGGGAAGGGTGAGAGGCTCTGAAAGGTTTATCTCCCAAAAAATCTTGGATCCGCTGATGTTCAGGCCAGATTCCCGTGTGATGGCTGGAAACTGGCTGCCTGTAGCTGGGTGCAAGCTCCTCCAGCTCTGGCTGCCCTCCAGCCTAAGATGAAGTTTCACTTCCCCTACAGGCAGTTCTGGTTCCACTGCAATAATGGAACTGACAACATGCCAGTCCCAATTTGGGACAAACTTGCTGACTCTGCATCTCCAGATTTTTACGGTCCAGGGCCAAGCTTCCCTCTGACAACACGCCTGGGTTGTTCTTGCTGGGCTGGCACTGTGTAAGACCGTGTCCCTATCGCCTGCTCGAGCAGGACTCTGCTCTTGCAGGGCTGATTTCTCTCTAAACCTGTTGGCAGCGAGATGGGATGCTTGCCTCTTGCGGGTATGCGGGAGCACGAAGTTCCTGCCTTCCCTGAGCGTCTTGTGCATGGGAGCGGCTCTAAAATATCTGCGTAGTTTGTCAGCTGTCTTCTCGGTGCCATCGGTCCTGCCGATGGCGGCTGATGCTCTGGTGAATAAGCTGCCTCTGGATTTGTAACCCTGAGCAGGGCAGCAAAAGCCCTGACAGAGATGGCTTGTCATTGTTGGAGCGGATCAAACTATACAAAAGGATGTTCGTGGAAAGTACTAGTTGTGATCAGAAAGGAGCTATCAATGTTTACAACTGAAATTTGGATCCCTCTTTTGTTAATTGTCAAATAAAAAAAAAAAACCACCCCTATATTTTCTCACAGCCTGTAGTCTATCATTATTTTTTCTCTTTGAACAGAGGGTGATGGACAAGTCAGGATGTGCCCGAGTATCTGGTGGATGAGATTTGGACTCTAGTGATGGGTGTGTTGGTGTGCGCTGGGTGCCCGGGCGCTTCTCTCGGCCTCGGCTCTAGAGCTTTGCTCCTAGGAAAGGCGTGTGTTGGGGTGGCTGTGGCTCTGCCCCAGCAATTCCCTATTTTTAGACCACTGGTGTTACGCCCGTGGCAGACCGGTCTGGGTTATGCTGGCGGAGCCCAGCTCAGATGACTGAAGCCGAGAGCGGAGAAGCCCACGCTGCAGTCGGCGTGTGAGCACGGCGGTGCACGTGCCCTGCAGCACCTCTGCAAAGGGCTGGTGGGTGATCGATGCCTTGATAAATCCAAAAATGTTCAGTGTTGTATCAGCCAGATCATTTCCACGGCTTGCGATGCAAGGTTTACATCTGCAGACCTGCCCACAACAGCTTTTTCTCCTGGAAGGACATCTGGCTGAGCTCCAAAATCACTGAAACGGGAGGAATTTGTCTTGAATCTCCAGAATGCAAGAAGCATCTTGCTTCGACCTTCCTGCTTTCAGCTGTCCTTAATCTGTCGGCTGAACGCCGAGGGTGGCACCATCAATCCTCAGGCGGGTAGCTAGACCCAGCGTGGCATTCAAGTTGCATCTCAGTCTCTCTAATTTTTCTCTTGGAGTACGCCAGCGTTTCTACCCGGCTGCCCTCCTCCTCGGTAGCGGCTCGGGCAGCGCGGGTGTTAACTCTGCTATTTGAGATCATGCAGAATGAGAGAACAGTCTGTCTGTGCAGCTCCTCTTTCCATTTATAGCTGTGTTTAGGCGATCCAGCACACGGACCCTTGTGCTCTGACGCCTGGTGCCAAGCACGAGACAAATGCTTCATTGATATGGACATACCGGGAGGGCAGTTTGCTCCCGGCGGGGCCGTGGCAGCAGGGTTGGGATGGAGCTGAGCTGCCGGAGGATGGCACAAATTCGGTCCCCTTTGCCACGGTCCCGAGGCCGGGGAGCGGCTGAGCCTTGGCGGGGTGAAGGCTGATAGTGAGAAACGTGCGGCGTGGAACTTGTGCTCTGTCATTGAACCCTCCTATCTTATCTTCTGGCCCTGTCTGCTGGAGGTTCTGGCTTAGGCTCTTGTACGACAAGTAGGATTGCAGCTTATGTTAGAGCTGGTTTGGAGGCGGAGTGTTAAAAGGCTTTTTTATTTTTTTGTCCTGTGCACGGGGCATTTGCACTGTTCAGCTCCAAATGCAGTTTGCTGCAGACCTTCTGGCTGGCGGCAGGGAGGCAGCTCCATGAATCCCCTGGGTCAACCACCTTCCCCCACCTCTGACTTCTTGCATCCAGCCTCGAATCGGAAGCTCAGGCGTTCCCTTCCCTCCCGAGCCATTGCAAGAAGAGATCGGCTCATGCCGCTCCACCTAGGACAGCCGTCCAGCTCCCCAAAACCCGCACGTGCTTCTACGAAAGCCAAGGCCGGCTCACCAGGCGCCTGCTCTTCCTTGCTTCTTCTCTTCTTGCAGCTCCGGCTTTGGTGGAGCAAGCCGCGGCGTCGGCCGTAGCCGGGGAGCGGCTGCGCCGGGCCTGTGGCTGGTGAGAGCCGCGTGTGTGCCGAGCGCCCGGCTGCGGCTTGGGCTGGAAGCTGCGGTCGTTCTGCTGCTCCCTCGTCTGGGTGGATCCCAGTGCCCGGCCGCCCATTTCAGCTTGTAGAAACTTGATGGCTCTGACAAATTCGATTGAAATCATCTGCTGGCATCCCGAGTTAATAAGGAGAATGACTGACAGCCGTCGCAAAGTCATGTTTTCTTAGGAAAGAAGGAAAAAAAGATCGATCGGCAGCCTTGAGCTGTTGCACAACCGAGCCGTGAGATGCACCAGAGATGGGGTGTCCTTGCACCCCCCTCTACCCCAACCCACTGCACGACCCTTCGGCGATGCCGAGGAGAAATAATGGCATTTCTAGGAGAGAAGAGAACTTGTAGGTGGGACCGTGGTTTTGGAGACAGGCATTAGGCTGGAGCGGTGCCAGGGGAGGCGCAGGACGATGCGTAATATGTTATCTCTCACCCCGTACAAGCGAGAACACGCATTTTCACTCCTAAGAGCTCACATCGTTTTTCCAGGGTGTCGTAGTTGAGGATGGAGAGGTGCCACCTCTCCTTCCCGACCAGGAGGTTTCTCTTTGGTGAGGGATGGGGACATCTCTCTTCGGGATGGCTCTGCGCGGGGCCAGCTCTTTGGGGCTCAGCCGACGGCACCGGCGTGGTTGATCGTTGCCCTTTCCTGCCACCACGGCGTATTTACCCTGCTTATCTTGCCACTATCGAACCCCAGCCTCAGCAAGAGCAGTGTCACCCTGCCTTCAAAGGAAAAGCCACCAAGCAGCGCGTTCCCCGGGGTGTTTGCATGGCCTATATTTTTACCTTGTAATCCAAGGAGGGGTTGGATGCACGACACCCCTCCAGCCCTCCTCCCTTCCCCCCCCGTAGCCACCGGGCCGGCGTGGCTGGAACAGCTGATTACTTTAAGCATCCCTCTACTAATATGCAATTACAGGTCGCTTGGGCTTGAAATCCCGGTTAAATCCGCATGTCCGCAGTGTGATTCACCTAACTACTGCTCCCCTAATGAATCCTGGGTGCATTCCTTAAAGACTGGACATAATGTTAACATGCCACTTACTAACCACCCTTTTCAAATATCACCAGCGTAACGAGTTAAGCCAGTTTCTTCCCCTGCTCCTCCTCCTCTGCAGCCCTAGATGGTCCCTGCGTACTCCGATGGCAAAGGCTGAGCATCCAGGGTGGGATCCCCCCTTTGCAGAGGGGTTTTCTCACTGCCGCAGTGGGGGTCAGGAGGAATCGGTCCCTGAAAGGATGATCGTCTGCCTGGGGGTGTTTCAGTCGAGATCACGAGCAGCGCTGCCAGGAAGGCTGAAAAAAAAAAAAAACCAAACCCCTAATTGTGGATGGTGGGAAGGCAGGAGGGGTGCAGAGGTGTCCCTATGGTGACAACCACCTGCGAGGGACTGCGGAGCACGTCTGTCCTTCTCTGCAGCTTTGGGGTTGCTCCTACCCACAAGCAGCTCCGGGGTTTTGTAACGTGCCCTCCCGAAGCAGGCGGCCTTTGAACCCAACCTGCTCATTTGGGGCTGGATGCTGCTATTCCGGCTCGTGCTCGGCGGGTGCTGCCGGGCTGCCCGTGACGGAGGGCGCAGAGCGACGTGAGTAAGCGCATCCTCACCACCATCCCACGTCACGGGTGACCTAACCCTGGGAGGGGCCGGGTACCCTCCGCCTCCCATTAATGCCCAGGGAATTGGAGACGGTTGGCATTGCTAATAGCAATAATTGCCCGGTAGTTATTTAGTTGATGATTTGT
>NW_009203013.1:0-218 GCF_000690835.1 Fulmarus glacialis | reverse complement strand
CGCACCAAAGCCGAGCCGCATCTCTTGGCCATCCCTCCAGTTTCTTATCTGCGAGCATCTCTTTCTTCGCTCTTTGGGATAGGGAGAATAAAAGAGATGTTCAGGGCTTTTGTGGGGGACTGGGGGGGCTGGCGGCGGGGGAAAACAAGGTTTCAAATAGGGTTTCTCCCTACCTGCGTGAAACCTGCCCTGCAGAAGAAACCAGATACCCCGAGAGC
>NW_009203012.1:0-22035 GCF_000690835.1 Fulmarus glacialis | reverse complement strand
ATGATTCTATGATTCTATGATTTTTTAATTGCGAGTTTAATGAATAAATTGGTCAGGTCTATTCATTTTATTCATAGGTATTTGTCTTGACTCCGCTTTTCCCTTTCCTCTAGATCTAGTCGCTTTATAGAAGAATGAATATACTGCTTTGATATGGGCTTATATGTTTAAATGCTTCATGGATTGCATGATGCATACTGAAGGTGTAATTCTGCTTTAGCTTTCATTGTACTGTGATAGCATATGTTGCTAGTAGCTTTTGTAGAGAAAAGAGGCTTATTTTTTGGTAATTGATTTTTTTAACTGATTTTTATTGTTGACATAATGTTTTTATCATTTAGGACAAAAGGACTGTAAACTTCCTTTTATTTACAGTAGCAGAAATAATAAACAGCTAGCAATTTGTTTCATATGAGTGTACACTATCAAGTTTGGGATGCCTTTTGGATAGAAGACACTTGTGTGCTTATCCATTTATACAACTTATAAATGTACTGTGAACACATTTAAGAAAGCAGATACCTAGAAAGTCTATACTTCAAAGAATATTGAAGTGGATATTTAAAACTTATTTTGCAGTATGTTGCTGAAGAGAGCTTTTGTTTTGCTACCTCTTAGTTTTTAAAGATCAATTATTCAAAAATACAGTAAATTCTTCAAAATAAAGTTATGTGTTTTGTCAACAATGAAAGGCCACAAATGATAACTTCCATTTTTACGTTCAACCTATGAAACTTCTGTTGCAAAATCTGCCACATACCTAGCTGATAGAAAGCAATTTTTTTTAAGATGTAGATGCTATTTAAAAATATTTCTGACTTTTTCTTAGTAGTAGAGACTTAAAGTTTACATAGTTTAATTTTAAATTTTATAGCAAGTTATGTAAAAATGGATTTATAATTACTCTAAGGGTATGTGGCAGTGTTTCACTTCTAGTGTCATCCTATATTTGTCCTGTCCTTTACTGCAGCACTGAACAGGAAAGGCTGAAGAATCATTTTTCAATGATTTTTTGCTTTAAAAGAAAGAAGACAAGACAGTTTTTGTTATGATGTGACAGCAATAAGTGTGCAATGAGCTGCTTTTTCGTGGGTGTTGGACTTTATTGAAAGTCTGAGTACTTTTTATATAACCATCAAAATGATGTTTTTGACAGGGGCTATAACAACACCGTGTGAATGGCTAGAGAGGGAGAGGAGCACCAGCTGACGAACAGTTGAGAACTAGCAGCTAAAACATGATTGCCATGGAATTGCATTTGAAACGTGCATCCTGACCTTACATCTCTACAGAGAAATGAACCGTCCTCGTAAGGCACGTAATGGCCTCCAGTAGATGGAAAGGAAAATGACCAAACAGAATGGAGGAGAGATCTTGCTGCTCTGTACTTTGTACCATCTGTCAGAAAGAGGTTTCGTTCTGTCTCTGCTCTGAGAATTAGGTACTTCTGGAGCAAGCAAGGTCTCCAGTTGTGACAAATAACGCAATTACGGAGACTGTACTAGGCCAAATAGATGCAAAAAGCTAAAGATTCCACAAAACCCATTATACTGGTGTCAGCTTCAACATACACTTTGATGAATGCAGGTAGACATGAAAAGGTAGTGAATAGGAAAAATGTACGTGTAACAGAAACATCTAAAACAAGCTTATGTGGCCAGGAGCATGTCTGTCAAGTATGCCCGGCCATGCTCCCTGCCGGGCCGAAGAACGGAGGGTTAGGTAAGGAAGTTGCCATTGCATTTCCACCCAGGTTTTCATACAGCGCAAAGCACCACAGTGCACGTCACAGCTCCTGGAGGAACTGTATGCTGGGACCAGAGTGAAATTCAAGAACTGCGCTGGTAACAAAAGCCGTGGAGAGGCTGTGATGTGGGGAGCGTCACTCACAAAGCCACTTGAGTCTGTGACTAAGGGGGGAATTGGGGAAGTCTTCTGAAGGCGTAGGAATTAGACCAAAGGTGCAGGAGTTTAAAGAGATTCCATTAACATTAAATAACTTTTAATTTTGTCCTTGTCTGTCTGCTCACTTTGCCCGTATCTGTATTTTTCTGTGTTCTTCCAGGCCTGAGCTCTTTCTGATTAGCTGGTTATGGTAAGTTGAATGGCTTTGATGTTTGCACATCCCACCACACTAACTTGTAAGGGTTGTTCCCAGGTGATGCTCCCCCTTTTGTCCTGTTTCAGGGACATGTGTTCGTATTCTTCTAGTGTTTGCCCCTGCAGAGCAGCTCACTTCTGGGTCCTGCGGTTGCGTGGGCAAAAAAAAAGGAAAACAACCATCATAAATATATTGGTGAAACCGCTGTGGTTTTGCAGGTACTATGTACAGACCTCTTAAGCATGTAATTAAAACCAGAAACAGTAGGCCTTTTGAACCAAAAGTCGTAATGAAAATAGTACATATAATGGACACACTGTATGAAGTTTTAATTTTAACATGTAAAAAGCACCTACAGAAATTCACATTGCATAAACACACCTGCAATTTGAATCAGAAAATGCAGCATATCTTGATACAAAATATAAAAATGAATTACAAAAATAATGTTACTTGCCCTCCATTGGCATTCATTGCACTTCTCTCCACTTCATAGAAATCTTCTCTTGATTTCAGAAAAATAATATTTTTCTTGATCAATCATTTCAGCTTTGATCTTGGCACACTAAAGTGAATCAGAATTGGATCTGACCAGCAAACTGTCGATATGGAAGTGACTACTGTAATAAAACTGCTTTTGCAACAAAGCAATTGTGTATGTCAAGAAGCCGTGTTTTTAAAAGAGCTATATAAGCCTGTAGAACATTTCTGAGCTCCGGAGCAAGCCTTTCTGATAAGAAACACTCCGAAACAGGATTATGCTTTTATCTGAAAGGTGGTTTTAAGAACCAGTAACACCTTGTCCTAAAGTATGCACACTTTGCTATCACTTTGAGTTGTGAATTAATATTTATAATGAAGTATCAGAAACAAAGGGATTTTTATTTTTCTGGTACTGGAGAATACTTTCATAAGTGCGTCAAGATAGTCTATAAAGTTTTTTACTTCTTTAAATCCACTTTAATTACATTTGGCAGTATCCCATGCTTCCCTCTGTAAATGTATAGTTTATACATACTTCAAGACCACTCCAGAAAGACGAAAAGAGCACTGCCAAAACATAGAAAAGGGGGCAAATCTCACAAAGATTCATCCTTTGGAGTTTTACAAGCCTGTGTGGTTCACATCATCAGGCTGCTCTGTGGAGAGGTCATCACAGGAACCTCATGTTTTAAGCTGGTTTGTGAAGGATATACTGGATGTCGAACTCTTCATGTTGCCTACGGCTGGGAATTTTACTCAAAGGTACACTTCATATGTGCTAGCACCAGTAGGAGTCCTAATAGAGAAGGCTGTGGTTATTTTTTAGCATCAGATTAGTCAGCTAATTTAGCTAATACAATAATGAAAGGCACTGGAAGGTGTGGAGACTTTTCTAACTGGCAACTACTACAGGTCCACAGGGACTGCTTTGGTGGTGGACCGTCTTGGGGGGGAAGGATTCCTAGCATCATATTAAATTAAATAACTTTTTTTTTGATGGCTACAGTAAAAGAAGGAATTCTGTTTCTTGGGAATGCAGGGGTTTCAGATCTTCCATATTTCTTTTAATATCGATCTAGATGGGAGCCAGAGCAAGCATTGGATGATCTGACGAGAACTGCTATTAACTGCCTTTGTAAAACCCAATCCTGAATTCTTTACCTATGCCAAAGTCTCATTCAGCTCTTTCTTGAAATGATGATATGCCACCTTTGTTTCTTAAAGCTGCTGTTTTCTGCAGCACACAATATTCAAAGTTAGTTGCCTGTGAAAATCTGAAAAAATCAGGTAATATGTTGTCAGCTAGATCAAAACAGCAAATGACATTTCAGAGGAGGGAACAAAGAAACTGATATGTTCACAGATGCAAACAAGGTTGCTGATGTGCACTGAAATGCATAATCTGCCAAAGGAAACCACCTTTATGAACATTTTTGGTGGTGTGATTGATATTTTACACTTTCCTCTAAGACTGTGCAGATACAGATAGGCAGTGATGAGTTAAAAGACATTATTGATCAGAGAGCGTCTCTAGAGAGATGACATGGTTCTGCTTACATGTAATTATCTTAGCGCCTTATTGGTAATGATACTGAATGGATTTTGACAAGAATAAAAGTGTAAAAGAATGACTACCATGCCATTTCTTAGACTGGCACCAGCACAAGACAAGAGGTGATGTTTTTATAACACTTGGAGACTCAAAATGACTTACTTACAAAATAATTGAGAAACAAACACACCAAGAAGCAGACAACATAATTAGAGTTCACGCTGCACCCCAAGACAGTAAGTAGACAAAAATCACCTGATCTTCCTTTTAAAAAATGCTAGATTTCTCATTTGTCTCTTAATCCTTTCACCCTGTGCATATGCATTTCGTTATCATCAGATGCTGAAATTCAATATTCTTCTGTGATCTCATGCCTTCTTTGCGCTGCAGGGTGATGCCTATGGGGGCAGGAAGAAACATACTTGTACAATCACAGATGTGGGTTTTTATGCTTTTCAAGGCAGAAGCCATTTAAAAACATTTTTGTATGCAACAGGTACAACACAGCCCTTTTTTGACTAATACTCCCAAGGCAGCATTAGCAATGCATCCTCAGTATGTAGGAATTCATGAGAAGGGGCAGAGGTTTGTCAGTGACGGGCAACAGAAGCAGCTGGTGGAAAATGGCCTCCGGCCCTGGATGTCTTTCCTCACGATTTATCTCAAAATGTCTTCCACTTGCAGTATGAGGGGATGGAACATTTTCTATAAGGGTGAACAAGGTGAACCAGTGGGTAACTCCGAAACTGCAACTCTGTGCTATTCAGTGGTAGCATAAAGCACAGGAATGTTGCCAGAAATATTCCTATGATATTGAAAATGTTATTTTTTTGTGGTGTTTTGAGACCTTTTCTACCACTATTACTATTTCTTCTTAATTGTTTTGAATTGTGTGGGAATATAAATGAAGTGGAAGGATTTTGGTTTATTCTTTGGAGTGACTGCAGCTGACTCTTACACACTGTTTGGGGCAGATCCCAGCTCTCATGTCTGCCATCGCAACAATAAGGCTCTTGCAAACCAGTGGTTTTGCTCAGCCAAGGAGGCTTCACAGGCTGGCTACCCAGCTGGGCTGGTATTAAAGAGATGGGCAAAATCACTGCAGTCTCCTGGCTGACTCCATCCCAGTTTGAAGCACTGGACAAGCACAGAGGAGCTATTTAATTTACTCTGCGCTCGGAGAAATACACGCTCCAAACGCGCTGCCGATTTAGCCACTGACTGTTTCATTCATAATTAGGCGGGATACTGCTGAAGAGAAGTAAGATTAGAATGAGATTAAAAGATCATTATAAGTGTGAAATAAATAGTTTCAAGAGCATGAAAACCAATGAACCTTGTTTTCCCTGTGGATCTGGGTATTGAATGGCCCTCCTGTGTGGATTCTCTGATGACTAATAAGGTCGGGGTTCATCGAGTCCCTTTCTTTCAGAGAAGAGGGATGAATTGACAGGAGCTTTGTCCTCTGCTCAGCTATCTGCTTTGTTGAAACTTGTAAGAATGTATTATCTCACAGGTCCTTACTGTTCTGTCATCTTTTGGTTGAAATTGCCAATGGATTCAAACATTATTGGGAGACTCCCACATAGACAAACACACACATAGTGACAGTAGAAGCTCCTATCTTTGGGAAACCTAACTAAAAAGGACTTCCAGTGCTAGTTTCTTCAAATAATCTATTCAAACTCACAAATTGCATGAAACAGCAGCACAAATTGTAAGGGGGTTTACCAGAAACCTAATTAGCAATAGGACCTTATCTATGCTGAGCTTGAAGTCTGGTTCCTACGGGCAGGCAAACTAACTACTAAAAGACAACAGTGATGGAGCTTAGCATTAAAGCTACCTTTATCACTTAAAACCAGCCAAATGACTCCAACCTATTGATGGGAAGAGGTTGTGTTTCTTTTGTACTCACTAATTCCTAGCTCCAGATGGCGATGTACATGGGTAATGCATAAATAGCCACATTTTTCCATCCTGTGCTTCTAATAACCACTGCCTTTTCCTTGCTGCCAAGCTATTGCTCTCAAGTGAGAAATGTTTTCTTCTGCTTTTTTCTGAAAGTAGTGGAAAGAGGTGAAATGTGCTAGTTATGGTAATACACCCTGTTCCCAAGTTTTGGTTTTAATTCTCTTTTGAGGCTTTGAAAGAGGTTTTAGTTTAAATCCCATGTGTCTTGCAAGCTCGTATGCCAAATTCTGTTTTCTTTCACCAGAGGTAGTGATTAAATGTGCAGATAGGAGCTCAGTGGGAGGCAGGAGATGCTGGCTCTGGGCTAAGATATTGCCAACCTGCAATATAACCACAAAGCTGGCAAGTTCACTGGCTCATGGACTTATTCTCTCGTTTGTAAAGTCTGGTGCCAGTTCATTGAATTCAAAACTGTTTAATGGGGTGTCTATTTGGAATGGACAGCATATACAGCCCTACTGCTGTCTCCCTCCTGGCGCTATTTTTTGCAGTTATGGAAAGTTCAGTTTGCTTAGCATGCAAGCCTTCCATATGTTCTGTACATTGTTTATTTTATGATACCAAAATATTGTTAGTTGCCACTAAAATGTTCTTGATCTAAACATTGTTCAAAATTGACTAAAAAATTAATTAAAATGTCCTGTGTGGGATGATGTGTGGCAGTTCTTATATTGGTTGCCAATATAGTGCAAATGTTGAAAAATTATTTGGTGTTGTTTTAGGGTGGGGGTAGGCATACAAGTTGTACCCTATTCAGAATAGCCATTTTTGACTGAATTAATATTTATCCTGAATCATCTCAAAGTGTACCTAGTGGCTGATTAGTCTGGTAAAACTGTGCGACTCTTCAATAGACTGGAGGTTAAACATTGTAGCAGAGAAGAGACAGCTGAGAAGACCACCTTTGTGCTCCATTGAACTTGGGATGAGGCTGGGACTTTGGAGCCCACAGAAAAACTGATAGTCTCAAGGACCCTCCTAGATTAGCAGTGTCAAATGCCTGTTTTACAGCCTTTTATTTTTTGTAACGAGTACATTAAAGCTATTCCCCTTCTTTGGTAATTTATCATTCCAGACTGTTTCTGCAGAAGCCTGCTGCACAAAGGGGCAGCAGGTCCTGATCTGTTAGGAGGTTGAGGTCTTGCAGGATGTGACAAACGTTAACATGTAGGAGTGTTTCATTTATTATTACATTCTGATTAAAAAGTTGTAACATCAACTGGCGATAAGGTCATCAGTTGACCTTACTGCCAGGCAACGAGGAACTGGTGAAGAAGCTTTCCACACTGCTCATTTGTATTCCCTACTAAATCCTAACTGCGGATATTGCTGCCTACTGTCCTGATCAACATTTCTTTCTGTACCAGCTGGCATTGATAACAATTATCTCGGTACCTACATAGACTCTGTTGGCTTGTATATCTTGACTCCCCTAAAAGTATGAAACACTTTCAATATAAAATAAAATTTAACTGATAGTAGTTCCGTTTCAATAAAATGCTATGTTAGGCAACACAATATAAACACTGTTAGGAAAAAAACGGCAATAGAGAAGGGAAATGGGTTTGCTACAGACAGGAGATGACTGACCTATTGCTCCTCAGTTGCATGCAGCTTGCTGGCACTTTGCCTGCAGCTCCTTGGCTGTGGTTGTGTCAGGCGATAAGCAGTCGGTGGGGAGAGGCAACTCCTCAGGAACAGTGTACCCAACATCACCAAGTGCAGAAAGACTCAGCTGTATTTCCTGTTCCTCAGCGGAGTAAGGAAATCTGTAGAAAACTGTGTGCAGAACTCTCCTCAGATCTGTTCCCAGACATCTGCCAATTTTTGGGAGAATGTGTTGCAATTACCAGCCATAGGAAACCTGGGAGTCAAGAAAAGTAGCCACTCTTGGGCTGGGGTATCCCTCGGTAGTTGCTTCCAGGAATGAACACGTGTTTGTTTTCTACTTTTTAATAAAAAAATTACAGATGGCACAATTGTTCTCATCAATTTCAACTTTGCTACTTTGTGGAAATAACAAATTCCTGTTCGGTCCAATCAGCTGATTCCTTAGTTGGAAACTCAGTGGAATTTGTCTCTGCTGCCCTTTCATTCTTTTGAAGATCTCTGCCTCTCTGAAAATGTGAATTGACTTGCATCTCCTTGAGTGAAACTTCTCACAGACACTATGGAAATACTTCCTAGTATAACTATTAACTTTGAAATGATGCGTGATGTCATAGTTATAATCCTTCAAACAGTTATTTCTTCAAATTCCTTTACACTCTAAATGCTGAGAGACTGTGACATGACTACTACTTTGAGTTGTTTTAAGGTCTTGTTTGGAAGCATGCTGCTGTGGGAATACAGTAGGACTTATTTTTTTTATTAAAAAAAAGATAAAAGTGGGTACAGAAAGGTCATGGGTGATGCACAAACTCTGTAAAAATCGAGGTATAGCGCTTTTGCTGAAGATGCTCTTTAAGAGCAGATTCATACTATTCTGATCTGAATGTAGTGAGGCTGGATTTGGGTTGGGTGGTGTTTTTTTTTTTTGAAAGCTTAAATCTGGAAGTATTCAATGGCGGGGTATCTTACCTTGAACATGTAACATTATGGCTACTGCAGTTCTTCAGAGTTAACAAAATTGAGAAGGAAAAGAAGCAAGTCTAATTATGTTAGTCTATGGTAACGTTATTGCATAAATTAGTGGACATAATACAGCCAGTAAACAACATTGAAAAGAATAAACGTGATGGGAAAGACCATTCTGGACCACTTGTCGATCGAGTTAACATCAGTCAAATCAGGGATTTTGACTTTGATCTGGGATGCCCTTCTTCGTAAGCGTCCTTTTTTATGAAGCCTGTGCCTGTCCAAAGCGCTCCTACTGTAGAGGTCTCTGCTGGAATTGGCTCTTCTGTACTGCAGGTTGGCACTGTCGTACGTGTACGTGGTGGCTCGGGGGTCACGGGGGCTCGTGAACACGTCTGAGCTGCTGATGTCATTTCGTATTTCTAGTGGGCTAAGCAGCATGTTTCCATGGGGATCAACCTGTGTCAAGGAAGGAACATGAATTAGACAAGTTCCTCAGCCAGCCCAAAGCATCTCCCAGATGGACAGGTACCTTCTGGCTCTCCTGCCAAGGTGCTCCTGGGCTGCAGTGACAGTCGCGTCTTGTATAGCATTGGTGGACATGAAAATACACTTTCCTGACTGGTGTGAAATTATCTGTTAGGCATCTAAATATCTCCCATTCTGACTCAGCTCTTTGGTCTGAGACCTTTTCGCTCAGTTAGTTATCTCACCCCCTGTAAAGTAAGAGTTTTCTAATTTTATCTTTAACTTAGATCATAGTCTTTATGAAATAGTGAGTTTTAATGTCTGGTGACCTGACACCCCAAGCTTTCATGTACTCAAGGTGAAAAAAAAATATTGCTGTCTCTGTCAATTTTATACAGTTTTAGTGCTGTAGGTTAGTTGCAAGAACAGTTTTGTAACAATGGGTTCATCATATGAAGAACATATAGGTACATGTGCATTTTATCAGTTATTGTAATATACTTGTGATGAGAATTAGTTTTGCAGAATTACTATATGGCAGAGATGGAAATCCCTACTCCCCACAGCATGCCATTAACTTGCTCACGTGCAGATAGAATAATCCACTTTACTCAATGAAACCTCGCATTCGCTTGCATTTTTATATGTCGCTACCAGAAGCAGTTGTTTCAAATATGTTTATCACTTACTCTATTTGTGCTGTTAGTTAGTCAAGGCACTGTTTTAAGCACCTGAGCAAAGAACTGGAAACTGCAACTGATATGTACATGTCTGGCGCAAAATATATATATATATACATAAAATATTTTAATATCATTGCCTTTTTTATATATGAATGTAATTAGCCATGAATGGCTGCATTACTACAAAGTGTTTACCTTCTTACTCATCTTTAGTTTTCTACATGTTTGTAGTAAAACCTCTTTTAGGAAAAGTTTTTTGGTGTTTCCAGGATGACTCCTGACTTCTCCGTAAAGACTTCCTATATGTTTCTAATTCCCAGACATTTAAACATCCCCTGTAGCTCATATGAGGGAAATACACATCAGGACCTCTTAAAAGAAACTTCAAAGACTTTGCTTTGAAGCTTGAGTATTAAAATTGTTTTTTGTAAACTGTGGCATTGGACCTACCCCATATATATTACAATCTACACCATGGCTGTCTGGGGATGCCTTCATACCAAGGAAAAAAAATTACTTATTGACAATATCTAGTCTTGTGAAGCACCAGTGATATGCAATGCTTTGTTCATACTCTGAGTTTTACATTTTTAGCAAGACATAGCAGAGCTAGGAAATGGTATAATAATCTACAGCAGGTTTGAAGAAAAAAACTTCAAGTAGAGCACACAGGGAAATTCGGTCTCTGGGGGTTGCCGCAGCAGAAAACTGGAAGCCAGAGAAAGCCTCGGTTCCACCTGGCAGTGCAGAAGATGTTCCTTCCCATCACCAGAAGGAGAGAACGTTGCACTTACTAACTGAAAACAAAGAAGTGAAGGGGCTGTTTGTACAAAAGCTGTGGAGAGCTGTGGGGAAAAAAGTCTTCTAAATGGAGTAGTAAGTCACCACAGATAGAAAATGCTCTAATCAGGTTTAGCAACTGATTCTAGTTGTACATGCTGAAATGAGCATTCAGCGGGAAGAACCTCCCAGTTCCCACCACTGTTGTGGCAGGAAAAGCTCACATATTCTGGTTAGAGAGGCCAGCTGGTCATAAACCAGTATGGTGTTTGCAATCTTTACTTGAGATATGGGCTACCCAGTTTATACTTTTTAGGTCAAGTCTTCAAATTTAAGCAGAAGGACGATCTGAGCTAGGGTTTCCTACTCTCCAGAGGACTGCCATAACTATGAGACTATTCATTACTCCCAAGTTCTGACATTTTCTGTGGAAAAAGCAATGATCTCAGAGTTGTCTCCAAGTAAAAAGAGAATTTTTTTTAATTTTCAGAAGTTTTGGTAGGTCAACCTTTTCTTCCCAGTTTTATGAAATAGCTCTTTGAGCTGTCTTGATTACATAATCCAATGTTTAAGCTAATTGATTTTAGTGTTATAATAGTCGTAACAGCAGTGCAAGCATCATTAAACAGTTATTATGGTTTCTCTTTTGTGAAGACAACTCATAACTGCCTACAATCTAAAGTGATTCATAGGGATCTTTCTTAAGCTAATATGCCCTGACAGTTTATTATAAGCCAAGCAGTGTATGAATTCCCGCTTTAAGTGTTATGAATGAACCTGTTATATTTTAAAATGTGTTTATTTAAATAATTTTAGCCGGGATGATTTGTATACATCATGAAGCAATTCAGTCTTTGAATTGCAGTCTTTGCAATTCAGAGCAAAGGGCCTTGCACTGGTCTTGAATAAATTGGCTCAGAGAAGTATAAAAGCTCTTCTTATGTACCTGGGTCAAATTCTCTGCTTGTGCGACATGAAGCTGGACTAACAGTTAATTTCCCACATTGTTAAAAACCCTTTCAGAATTTATTGAACCTCACTTCAAAACATTCTTAAAACTTGTGGAGCTATGGTTTTGTTACTGAAGCATAGGAACTTTACAAATTCCCTTAGGAATTTGGAAAATGTATGAATTGTTAAGGGATCCCCCAAAGACACTTGTTATTAGTTTTGTTTATGTTAGTGTTAGAATGAATTAACAGCAAATATGCACACAGTAAAAGCTGTAAATTTTCTGTATTAAAATCTTTTCTCCTTTAGTTAATACGAGGTTACCTGGGGCTTGATGTTGGTCCTGTGCTGGAGGATGCCTGTGCATCAGAAATAGCCAGCAGGCTTTAACTCATTCCACCCCATGTCTCAGTGATGATGCTCTTTCCCCACATCAGGTATGTACTGCAGTTGTACACAGTCTTTGACACATTTGCATCGGATGGCATGACAAAAAATGGGGATGGAAGAGACAAGGCTCTGTCTACTCAGTTTTCTGGCCTACTAGCTGGCTGCCTGCTTAAGATTAGAGTATCTTAGTCCCCTCCTTAGGTAGGAAAGATGAGCCATATCAAGCCCAGAGTAGTTCTTCCTTGCTCGGATATAATGCATTTATTCTTTCAAATACCACCTTGTTGTTCTTTAACTGGAATGCCCTAAATTTTATTACACAAACCAACCATTGCTCAGATGAAAACAGGATTTCTTGCTTAACAGATATTCTGAGCCTAAATGTGTGATTGTATGAACATATACACTTTGTCTTGTTTGTACAATGCAGAAATTTTACCTAAAGTTGTAGAAAGCTGAAGAATTTTTTTTTTCTTTTTTGTCTTTTGAACATATCATGAAGAATATGTGGGAAGGATGTCAAAGCATCTAAAGCTGATGTTGTGTTAGTCATCTGGTTTAATTATCAAAGTTTAAATATTCTTCAGATGCATGTATGTGGTGATGCTTCTTGTAATGACATTTGTACCTATATTGAGTGTGTATCTATATTGAGTTTATAGATTTTTAGTTCTTCGTTTGCACTGGAACTACCTGAAGCCTAAATCAGCACAGGTACATATAAATGAATCTTCATCAGTGATGGAAAAGCCTTGATGTCTGCTCAGGAAACATCATAAAAAGCAATAATAATCTGGCTTGTATGTTTACTTAGAAAATGAGTTTCCTGCTTACAAGCATCAAATGATATTGCAAGTGTAAAATAGTTAAAGTAATAAAAAAACCCCAAAACAACAGTCCTGTGTTGGCCACATAAAAAGTAGTCAGTCAGTTCTAGTGGAAGAGCATGTTGGCATTCCTTGACAGAGGATGGGTCTCAAGTGCTTAGTGCTGTCTGGAATGGCTTTTTACCTACCTACTTTTTTTACGTTAACTGTTGGGAGATAAAAGGTAAGAACTTTTGTTTTGTCTCAATACAAAAACATCTTTTCTTTCTCTTAAGATGAAAGATTCAGGGCCATGTTACTCATACAAGCTGTCTTGTTGGAACAAATGCAGTAGTGTTATCTGCAAAGAAACGGGTTATGCTCAGCAGGGATGTACATATTCAGGTGTGGATTTACTTGAAGGTTGAGCTAGTTGTGTGGTTATGTGCTCCCTCCTTTTTCTCCTTCCAGTAGCCACTGTACTGGAAAATTGTATGTTTTCCTTGGAGCCTGGTTTTCCATCCCAGGGGTTTTGTGGTTCACAGAAGGTTTGAAAGGAAGGTGTGATGCTGTGCAGAACTGGGGAGCAAAAGACCGTCTTGTGTTGCCATTTATGAACCCCTTGATGGCTCAGCCCCTTTCCCACTCACATTGTGATTGCATCCTACCTCTTTCTCATGCTTAAGAGACATGTTCTGTTAATGATTATTCACATTATAATTGCCTGGGGAAACAGAAGCAGTTGCATGCATGGACTATCTAAATATTTTCTTGCTGGGTGGTTTGTCCTATTTATCCATAATTATGGTGGTTTCCTCAGTGACATCTAGCTTTGACAAATGGACAAGGAGATATAAACAGTCTTTATGCTTTATTCGGAGAAACAGAAAGCTTGTTTACTACAAATTAATATTTTTTTGCATATTAAAAATTAAAATGGCATAAGTTGTGAAACTGGAGAGGCTTTATTGCACCTTCTTCAGCCTGTAGAGCAAGGAACAGCCACATATGAAACAGCAGTATGGCTTCATTTTCCATCTGGTCTTCTCTATACTGTGTTAATATCACGGTCAGTTTGCTGAGTGTTGCTCACATGTCTTAACGCTTTTGTTATCTGGTGAAAGAATTTGAACTCTTTTAGTCGTGGGAGTTGTACGTCAGATGGGAACGAGCAATATCTTCACCTGGCACAAAGAGAGGAAGCACTGTTACATATCTTCTATTGGTTATAGGTCCCTGTATGGATAAGTGGTATGGGTCAAGAGTAAAAGGGAAAAAAATATCCTATAGCTGTATATACTTCCAGCTGTACTTCTTTTGTGCTCCAAAAAAACTTTCCCCCCTGCTTTGGTAAAGACATTGTAACACCCGTGAAAAATTTCAAAACATGATGGAGAGGGGCTGGGAGTTGTCTTCACTAGGGATCACATAACCTTACTGTGTCCCACTGCTCTGGTCATGTGCATTCTTCCTGCCGAAGACAGAAATACAGCTGTTGGACATCCGCATTTCCATGCTGAGTAAAATGAATGCTCACAAGGTCCCACATCAATATATCTCCAGTGGGATAACACAATCCATTGATACCGATTCACATGTGTGTGTCTACGTGTATGTGTGTATATACACATACCTAAAATCACAAACATGCACTGTACAGGCAGAAAGCAGTCTGTTCACTTAAAGCATTCTCAGTCTCAGAATGGAATTGCAGTCTAAAGTGTGAACACTTATACATCCTTGTACAAAGCATGTATGCCTTCTGTTTTCTGTCAGAAAAATGCTGATGTACGCATGTGGTGCTCTGAAAAGTTCAAGTGTGGTTGTAAACACTTCCCATCCCATTCTGAGTACTGGTCTCAGCGTAATTTTTGCCAGCGTAACATTTAGACAAAAACTTTTAGTCATGAATTAGCGCTTTTTGTTGGTTAAACAAACTCTCCAAGTATGTAGGAAAAAGAGCTTACCTGCACTCTTATTCTTTACACTTTCTTATCCTTTACTCAGTTCAGTGCACTGGGGCCCATGTAGCCAAGAAGTAGTGTTGCTTCCCTCTTCATCATGAAGCCTTGCTGTGCTTCTTCTCACCTAGGCTGGGTTATCTCAGGAGCTGTTGAGGTGGCTGGTCAGAGTTTGTGGATTTTGTTGTTTTTTTTCCCTTCCTTATCTTCCATAGAATTGGATAGACAGTGTCTGCGCACAACAATCCGTAACGGGGTGGCTTATCTCCTCTGCTCTGTGGAGGACAATACTTTGTGGGACCTTGGACACTGCTGCAAGCCTGAATTGAATTTGTGCACCCACTGTAATAAAGCATTGCATTGGGACAGGAGGTGAATGCGGGTAAGGACTTTCAATTGGCTCATGAGTTGACTGAGACTGAGGACATGACGACTCTGTTAATGATGCTTAGCTGTAGTGGTGTGGCTGCTGGGACACGAGACACACAACTCTAGAACTAATAAAGTATCACAGAGTTTCTGAAATGCACTTCCTGACATGTATGTGAAATTGCAACCATCCGTCTTACCTGTTAGAGTCTGTGTTGGTCTCATTCTTCAAGCTGAACAGAAGGCTCAAATATAGTTTTTTCCAAATGCTATCACCTCAGGCCACAACAGTACAGAAGTTTATAGGGCAGCCTGGGTAAGATCTCATTAATACTTGGATGTAATATATTGTAAGAAAAGCAGCGAACAGAAGAAAATTTTTGGCTCATTAGGATATATATTTTCCTCTGAGTCAGACTGGGCCAAATACACCTGAGGGAAGTGTTTATTTCTGAAAAACTGGGAAAAAAACAGAGTAGGTTTATGGGAGTTTGCAAGTGCTCAGTGATGTACTGCTAAATTAAAGTTAAAAAAATGTCCATAGTATTACTTCCTGGAGTTTGTCTGGCTTGTTTTTTAAGAGGGGGTAGCTGTGGTCTGCTTGAATTTAGCCTGAGGGAAAAATCCTGACATCTGTGAAAGCTGTTATAACCTAGCAGCATCCTCCTTGCGTTCCTGGAAGCTCAGTGGTGTGGGCTTCATTCAAGAATCACTGAAGCAACAGTGTCTGTCTTTGCTGGCTATTTTTGGTGAGGTTTCTGTGTGTAAAGAGAAACTATATAATAAGCATTGCTTCTATACCACCTTCTATAGCAAAGAAATATACAGTTGAAATGGTAAATATTTAACTTCCTTGTACCTCTTGTATTTCTTCTGTGCTGCAAAGAAATGCTCGTTCTGAATATTCGTTTGCATTTTCTGTAGTTTCTTACTCTGTTTTCAGTTGACGATGGACAAACCATATGTTGCTGTAATCTCCTAGACAATCTTAAGTGCTTTTGCATATATGTTCAAACTGCATTTATCTTTATCATCATATACATCAACATTGTCACAACAGAAATAATGTTTGAAAAGTTAGCTTGAACATTTTACCTGGACTCTATTTGTTTCCAGTCTGCTCTTCTCGCCTGTAGCAAGTCCTGCCCTGCCTGCTGCCTTTTTTTGACGTTGGGGTCCTTTCCCAAAGAATATGTAGTTTACAAAGGCATATTCTAGCAAGGCCAGGAACACAAACACAAAGCATCCCATCAGGTAAATATCTATTGCCTTGACGTAGGGAATCTTTGGCAAGGTCTCCCTGAGGTGGGTGCTGATGGTGGTCATGGTCAGCACAGTTGTGATTCCTGCGAAAGGAAGAAAAAGACATTGAGTAACAAGATAGGGAAGGAGATGTAAGCATGAAAGGTGTAATGGCAGCATTACCATGCACTTCTCATGCAGATGGCTTAAGTATGTGATCAGATTCTTAACAGCCAAGGGAATGCGTTTTACAGGACTGGAAAGGAAGATATCCTTGCGGATCTGCTGATAGCACCTTCCTTGGCTTTCCATGCAATGGAGGGTGAATCAAATGGCCTTCAAAACCCCAGGCTACCTTGGTACATCTTGCCTTAATTTTTACAATAACTCTGCTAGGGAATGTGGTGTTAGCTGACCTGGATAGCAAAGAGTTGATCACTGTTCTTTCTATGTGAGGAGATGCTTCTCTATTTACAGCAGTAGCCCTGCTTGACCCCATAGGGTGGCTTGCATTGCTCTGGGGAACTGGAATAAGTATCTAGCTTTTTACTGAAAACAGAGGATAGAAAGGAGAAAGGGAAGCTTTATGATAAAGTGATGGTCTTTGATGAAGAGAAAGTGATATATACGCTTGTACCAAAACAGCTTTTCCTGTTAAAGGGGTGCTTGCAAGTAAAGCATTTCCATCTCATTGTGTTATCCATTACTGCATGATTCTTTTTTTTTTTTCTTTGTGTTTGTGTTTTGTTTTAGCTGGATGAAATTATTTTTTAGGCTGCTTCAATCCCAGGTCATTAATGCATCCAGATAATCGCTCTAGGCACAGGTGTAATGAGTTGAATTTACAGAGAGGTAGGACAAAATCGCTTTCTGGCATTAGCATTTGAAAAGCATATCTGCCTTAAAGCGCAGACAGTGGCAGAAGATTTTGTTTTATGGGAAGTTGTAGGAAGGAACATGGTACAGGAATAACCAACTATGTAGGTAAAACAGGCTTATTTGGTTTAAGCTGGTATATCTCCACTGATATCAGTAGGACCTTGTGTATTCTTTCCAGACACACATCTGGCCTGAGAGGACGCTTTTTAACATCAATGAAATGTTGATGCAGCACAGTGTAGATACCCTTAAATAACTGAATTAGACCTTTACGCTTCAGTTTTTGGCCTGATCCAAAGACCATTAAGGCAACTGGAAGTCAGTCAGGATCCCAACCTAACTGCAGAGCAAGAACTTCAGGTGTAGGCAAGATGCCACCTGCCTTCCTGACAACGAAGACCCTACGCTGCACGTGTAAGATCACAATTAATGCTGCTGCAATCAGCTGTATGGATTTGGTGCTACTGTATTCAAAGGCAACAAGTATCTATGTAGTTCAGTGATTTTGAAAAGAAGTTACCTAGAGCAACTCTGGCGGCAGAGGCATCATAATTGATCCAGAAAGATACCCACGACAGAATTGTGATCAGCGTGGAAGGCATATAGGTTTGCAAAATGAAGTATCCAATATTTCTTTTAAGCCGGAAGCTAAGTGATAATCGAGGATACGCTCCTGAAAGAAAGAAGTCCTATAATGACTAATGCCTAAGAAAAGTTAGACACTGATATTTCTGGGTTGGGGAGGAGGGGAGGGCTTTTTTAACTAGCCAGCGCTTACCTGTTGTAAATTCCACTCTCTTTGATACCATCTGGTAATCAACGATAGAAAATTGTGGGAGCTCAATGTTACTAACTCCCGTTACTGCCGACTCTCCTCCATTCCAGTAAAATTCAATATCATCAGTGGTGTATCCATCTGAAACAGAGGCATAATTTGATTATTGATTTTTCTTTTTGCTTTATTACTTGGCTTAAATAGTTGTGGTTAAAGTGGAAGGAGCTGCTGTTAATCAGGAGTTCAGCCTTCTGTTGTGTGACATTTCTGTTATACAGAAGCCACATAGCCTCCTTTCTACCCGGGGAAGCTTCTAGGTGTGGAAAGGGAGAAGACAGAAAACAAGGACAGAATTTAAGATTAACGATCAATTTTAGGCTAGCTCTAAAACTACTACTTTTCTTTCAGGCTTGAGTTGCTCGGTTTACCAACAGACTGATGCAACATCAGCAAAACTTTTAAACTCTCTAGGAGGAGCTCTGACAGTAAAACCACGTTCCGTTCCCAGCTTTGCATTTGATTTCCTATGCAGGCTGTGACAAAATACAGAGTTTGGAGCCAGTGGAGGCAAAGATGATTCTAGAAGAAAATTCAGGTACCTGTCTGTCAGAGCTGTAGGTATCCCTTTGCTTTTCGTGCAGCATTTTATATTTTAATTAGACCATGCCATCTTTGATCTTCTGTTATCACAGAACTATTTCCTATTGACTTCAAAACTAGCATGTTTCTTCTTTTTCCTTTTAACAGCAATGTTGATTATTTATCATTTAATTAAAAATGAATTTGCCATTCTACGACTGGGAATAACGTTATTGTTATCATTTTCAAAAACATTTTGATTAAACTCAGAAGTGACTGAGTTTCAGAAAAATCTCACAATTGATGACATTTTTGAACTAATATTTAAACTGGTTCCAATTTATTGCATTTTACTGCTTTGTCCAGATATCTACCGAAGGAGAGAACAATCTCTCATCTATTTTTAGACTTTTCCTTCAGGTGTTAGATTTAATCAGGTTTAAATCATATAACACAGAACAAATAAAAACATATGTTTGAACTCAAAGCTTTAGAAAACTTGACAGTAGTTTTGCCAGCTGAACCAGCCATAGCATCAGAAGCCCCTGCAGAGTTAGGAACTCATCCTTTCACATGCACCAGTAATGCAATTTCTAGCTAGGGAAATTAGTCCTGAGATGTCTTTTCCTATGATAGTGCCTGGTAATAGCCTCATCTCTGAAAGGCTGACCACGTGCAAAACGGGTCCGTAGTTTCCCTGGTGACAATCAGAGAAGTTCTCACGACTTGCTGCTGAGCTCAAGGGACTGTTTGGAAAGTCTACAGTTACTGAACAGCTATCTTTTGATGCAAATACACAGTGATGGGCCGAACAAGGTTAAGTGTTCACATATCTTATTTGTGAACTGCTCATGTGCATGGTTTGCTAACTATCTGAATTGCTCCTGAAACCGTACTAACCTGTGCAATACGGATTGCTGCTGTTGGCTTAAAACTTCTGTGCTTCCCATTATGTATGCTAATTTTTTTTGAATGAACCACCCTAGGGTTGTCACACTGGGCTCTCTGCATGGCTGGTTTTCATGTCTTCCAGTTAAAAGGCATGAGCTTTTCATTGCAAAAGGTCAAGGTAGCTGCTTGATAGTGGAACTTCAGTAGCTGCTTTAAAGGTGTTGCACACAAACCACAGGGCCAACATGAGCCACATGTAAGGTGTAATACAGAATGATTGAAGGAGGGAGTGAAGACTGCTAAGTCTGTTTAAAAGGCCAAGACTAAGACTGTCAGGGAAGTGTTAACTTAATTTTCTTGCAAATCTGTATTATAAAAAATCTCTCTTGAATGTTTTCCCTTTTAAAATAAGATGCAGCAAAATAGAGGAAATAATAGTAAGCTGTCATCTCATACTGAAAGGGTATTGATTATCTGTAGACTCGACACCACCCAGACATCCTCTACATGAGATACCAGTAATAGCTATTTCTTTGTCTTTAGGGGCTAGAATTAGAAAGAAGAAAGGTGCAGCACTACCCAGAAGTTTCACCGGTACTTGCTGCAAAGTCATAGGTGAAGGTTTAGATGTGAGAACCCTGGATTCTGCTTCAGGGTTCAGAAGAAAATGGTGAACCTGATTCTTCTGTTCTGTGCCATCATCAGCTGGGCCCTTTTCAAACCCTTCCCTCCAGTTTTGCTCCAATTGTGCTGCTTCCTCAGCTGGAGCACGCTGGGACCCAGGGCAGAGAGAGGAACAGCCCCCAGTGCTCAGCAAGTCTGGACTTTATTCACTGTCTCCTTAAGCAGCCTCTGCCAGCCTCTTTACAGTGTCTCTGCCTTCTTGACAAAAGAGGGAATAGTTTGGGCACCTTACTGCAGATAAAATTCCCTTCCCCAAAGGTGAATTATTGTAGATTTAGTTGTCAAAACTGAAACGGTACCAAATAAACACCTGGGATGTCACAGGGCAGATTTCAAAAAGAAAACAGGCACACCATCCTACAGAAGGGTTGCACTGTTTATTGGTACAGCGTGTGGTGGTGCTGGACCTTCGCAAAAACAGGTTACGGGAGTTTTGTAATGGAGGCAAATATGCTTTTCACTAGTCTTGGAAAGGTTTCTATGACTTTGGCTACTAAGTGAAAAGTAGAACTAAAAGGTTATAAAGTCAATTGACCAAAAGCAAGAACCTTGCATGGAAGATTTCAGCTGATGACAAGCCATCACTGCTGGCAGGCCATGTCTTTATCCTTTACAAACTTAAAAAAGACTTCCAAATACTACAAAAAATGGATCTAGTGTGAGCTACTGCTGTTTCTAATATGCTGATTTGTTCCTTGAATTTACTCCGGTTAAAGCTGGGGGAAATTATGAGAAAGGGATAGTGATGTTTTTCAGTCAGGAGCATTCACATTTGTTAGTTCTCTTTTTAGAAGAGTAATTGAGCAGGAACATCTTCCCCTGGTTTTGTATAGAGAGAACCTCAGTACAATCATGATTTCCTTGACAATCATTGCAATAACTCTACTAGACACTAACAAGGAGTAAAGTCTCCTCAGGCAGTCCATTCCCTGATGTGATATGATTTTTGTTGTGTGATGCCCTTCATTACGTGCTTCGTGCATTGTTCTAGGTGTGTGAGAAGTGCTGCTTTCACGGCTGACGATGACTCACAGATGCAGGGCTTGGAGGCCCTCATGTCCCACAGGCGGTGACATTGCTTTTTGCTTTCCAAACTAGCGAACTCGAGAGGAACACAGTTGGCTGCAGTTTAAAGACTGGAACTGATCTCAGCTCTGAACAGAGTTAGCAGAGGACGGATCACTCCTCCTTTTTGAAGTGGATAGTGCCTTCAAGTGAGGAGGCGTAGCGATATAAATTAAGAAACATTCAGTATGGAGCAGCATTAGCTTCTGGCTAGCAGGCAATGATAAACCCTCACTTCTGGCAGCATATGCCTTTAACATTTAGAATGGAAGAAAAGCTATTTTAGTGATAGAAAAAGGGGGTCTAGTCTGTGCAGTGGCCAACTCTAACATGCTGATTTATTCACTGAACTTATCTGTACTGCCCAGGTATTCCCTCGTCAGCTTTTTTTCCATGTGATCCTTTTCCCTCTGCGTCCGTATCCATGTCACCGCTTTAAAGGGATGCCTCTGCTTTTGTGACAGAGAGAGCAGTACTTACAGCTGGACGGTAACGTCTGAACACAAATTTTGTAGAAGCCAAATATTGGGAACCTGAAATATTTCAATTATGTTCATAATAGCTGTCAAGAGCTGTTGCAACTTTTCCTGCAGGGGGCTAGAATTATTTCCCCAACTATATAAGACCATGTCATCAACAACATTTAACTGATTTAACACCGTGAGTTAATGTAATTCAGTTATGCCCGTTGCCTAAAAATCAGAATCAGCTCCTCCGCGCGGGAGTCGCCTGCGGCCGGGCTCCAGCGTCGCTTTCAAGGCACGCACCGGCTGCTCCGAGGGGGCACAGGGCCCGCGTTCCGCTCCCCCGGCCCCGCGCGTGCCC
>NW_009203011.1:0-10923 GCF_000690835.1 Fulmarus glacialis | reverse complement strand
CGGGCCCCGCCTCAGCCCCGCTCCCGCCCGGCGGTTCTCAGCCTTTCTCCGGGGTTCCCTGAGGTTTGGCGGTGCGTGCGAGGTCTCTGCCTCTCTCCTCGGGTGGTTTGACTGGGCTGCTAATGGCTCTTAACTGTTTTTCGTTAATTGGAGTTTGAAAAGATTTCCTAGTTACTGGGTGTTTTTTTTTTTTTCAGTGCTGGAGGCTCAAACTGGACTTAAGGCAACCTGTCTTTCTGATATTTTGGGGTCAGTTTGATGTTTCAGTCCTTTTAGGGACCAAATTTATCATTTTTACACCTGAAAGGTGTAAGGCGACCTGTATTTCTTACATCCTAAACTTTGGAGTCAGTCTGACATTTCAGTCCTTTAAGGGACTCCATTTATCATTTTTAGACATGTATGGTTAAATGAGAATCCAGGTATTTTTATAGACATGTATGGTTAAATGAGAATCCAGGTATTTTTAGCAGTCAGTCTTTGGGAATGAAAACCATGGTGCCCTTGCCTAGGAGGGAATAGATCTGATCACACCATATAGGGTCTTACACACGGCGTCCTGGTATCTTGTTTTAGGAAATGGCCCTGAGCACCATTTGTCTGAAGTGTGCTGCTCAGAGAAATGCCCATCTCCCAGTGTAAGTGATACCAGAAGCCATTCTGGGAAGCAGTTTCTGTGCTTTACCTTTTCTACATGAGGCAGCCCTATCATTCTAATTCAGACCGCTATGTGCAGCCTACCAGGTCGTAAAGGCTTTTTACAACCTGTCACGTCAGCTCTGTGAGGATGTAACAGCAGGCAAAATGGACCATGGCTCCAAACATGCTCGTCTGCTCTGCCGTTTTAGTAGTGGTGGCAGCAGCAGCATGAGAATGGAAATATTCATACCGCCTCAGGCAGCTGGGAAGGGGCAGTACTGCCCTTGCGAAGCACTGCAAGTGTAAGTAATGCAATGGAAATGTGGAGCTGTTAATCGTCCAATCAAATATGGTGCAAATTTCATGAAAGGACTTGGAGGATGATGGACTCTGTCCTTTTGGCTTCTTTGTCCTGCTACATGCATTTTAGCATGTGGATGGGGAGAGGCCCCGAACTCTGATATTTGGGCTAGATTTGGTTACAAAGTCACATAAAATGTTTTTAAATCAGGGTAAAAGTTGAGCTGGAGCAGGAGGCCACACTCAGCTCTTCGTGACATGTGGTAACCACTCGTAAGCAAGAGACTGAAGAAGTGGTTAGAAGAAAATGCACACCTCTACCTCTCCAGGAAAGGACACATACAGAGGTATGATGACGATCCAGACGATGTAACCACTGCATTCTTTGGTGGCTTCAAATCTCCTCCATGTCTTCAACATGACCATCCAGCTAGAGGATATTTGAAGGTAGGTCGCTACCAGCTGTCTCTTGTGGGAACTGTTGCAAACACTAGCGAAGGCTGAGATCTGCAGCACAATACACCTGTCACCTTATTTCCAAATAACGACGTTACCTGCAATGCCTTTTTGTTTAGTAGCAGCATGGGCAAGGACTGTTGCTCACGGCATCATCTGCCCACTTCAGCTCTGCCCCTGCCCGAGGGGGGGTCCCCTGCCCGGGGGCACTGGCACACTGAAAATCCCCTGTTTGCAAGTGAGATAGGCACCTCTGTTGGAGCCTGTGGCTAAATTCAGTCCTTAAGCATCCACGCTGCTTTAAAAAGATGGGGCTTGTGTCTGAGCTGCCTGGCTGTTCCAGAAGGTTCGGTGCTGTGGCTGTCCCACCCTTTTTGCTTGCAGAAGAGCCTTGCTGCTTGGCCGGGCCTGTGTGAGCATGGATAGGTAGCTCTCGTGCCTGGCGGTCTTAAGTCAATGTGGTAAAAAAGGAGGAAGCTGGGAAACAAAGAGGCAGAGAGGTGTCGTGACCCAGAAGTGGGGACTTCACCCATGAACGTAAACAAATTAGTAATAATTTAACTAAGGGAATCTCTCCATGGGCTTGTCTTGGCCAACTCACGAGTCAAACTTTGCCCACCCTTTCTTATGGTATATTAATTTTAGCTAAAATGGTTTTGCAAAGCATTTTGACTCAGTCTAGGCAATCCCTTACTGTCTTTCTATAACAAGTCAGTACTTCCAAATTATGTGTCATGTTACTGCAGTGCGACCATTCAAACCTGATGTCTGTGTAGCCTGGAAAAGCTGTGGTTCTTTTGTGCTGGACTGGGCCCAAATTCAGTCGACGTATTTTAAGTCACGTGGTACTGCTTGTTTCATTTATAATCACATGCCATATCTTTGCCATGCCACCTAATGTTAAATTCCACTAGATTTGGGGTATTTTTATTCATATGCGATATTTGATTGAAATGTAATTGGCAATATGCGAGGTATGCACATATACATATGCAGATGAATAAGTATTTTCTTAGATCTGTGGGATTTCAGTTGCATTCCAAGGGCATGATTCATTTCCTCCTCCAAAACTCTGGCTATTGGTGCTGAGGGTGTGGAGCTTGCCAGTACAGGCCAAATAGGTGGAGTTGTCCAGGAAAGACTTGGGCCACAGCACTGTCCAGTAGATGTGCTGAATCCGTGTAATTCACAGGTCGTTTGATCCATGTCTTTTCTAAATGTTTCGAACTACTCATATCTGTGCTGATGAATTCGGGGCCCTAGGGAGCACCGACTGAATTACGATTTCCCTCCGAGGAGTACCTTAGCTAACACAGCTGACATCATAGGGAAAAGGGGACCAAAAAAGAGGGCCCACTGCACCCTGAGAGGAGGTGTGCGTCAATGACAGCTGTCATTCATTACTGACTCCTGGATTCTGCCTGCAGATACATGCTATAGCTGTGATACACCTGTTAGCATGAGAGCTGACAGCAGTGGAATCATACTGACATATGCCCTTTGTAGATCATACGTTCCCATCTTACAGGTAGTTTTGGGCTACTAATGCCATACTTGGTTCTGGGTGGCTATACCGAGGTGACTCGCACAGATCCTTGCACATAGTCAGACTACAAGCAAGTGACATCTAATAGGTAGAGGAGTAGTTTTCTTTCAGCTTGGTCCTCCAGCAGTGCTAGGTATATAGTCCCCGTTCTCATGATTTATGCAATGCCGTTTAACTAGTGCCACATTAATGTCAGCGGGTGAGTGTTCCTGTATCTCTTGTTCTTGATTACACTTCTATTTGTAGAACTCATCAAAAGTCTATTGCCTTGCTCCTCACAAAAAAGTCAAAATGAGTCAAAAAGGCTGTTGTTATAATTTCCCATTTGAAATGTATTTTATTAGAAATGTTATTCTCTTGATAAAACAATGATCAGTCTCTGATTCTGCAGTGGTGTTTTAGACTTAATTAATAAATCATGCTTGCCACTTTTCATTTAGAAAGGATTTTACAGACATAATTAATTAAACCTGACAGTGTCCTTGTGGGATAAGTAAGTACTCTGACTTTTTAAATAGTGACACTCAGGCAAACTGATTATACTACTTTCTCAAGTCAGTGGAAGGACCAAGACTAGAATTTAAAACTTCCTGCTATCTTGACATAATTTAAGAGATGAGACTACCCATCCTTTTCGTATTTCATTCTGATATCCATGCGTGTGATACCTGAGTTATTGGGTGTGGTTCTGTGGCCTATAATACGCTGTGTGTTAGACTAGAGTATTTTCTGCTTAAAATCTATTACTTGATTTAACATGGAACAGAGCTTTTACAATATCTCTATCTAGAACCATCAGGTGTGTAACCGGCATAATGCTGCTATTCATTCATTCATTCATCCTTATTGTTTCTTCCAGTATATTTCATTTTAATAGTAGTAGCAGTGCTTTATACTGCTTAATAACGGTCTGTCAAGAGCAAGATCACATTATGCAAGACTCTCTACTGAGAGAAGATGTAAGGTACTCATTGGCCCTTGACTTCTAATCTGCACATGGAAGCTGCTGCCTGTGGGAGTGAAGAACACAAAAACAGTTGTTCACAAGGTACCCAGATTAACAAGGGATGGGTCAAAAGTTGCTCTGATAAGAATTCAACGTTTCTCACTTCTAAAAATGATCTTAGATACAGGCGAGAGAAAGGATGAAAGATATCACTTAAAATATGAAACAAATGTGTATGTTTCTTTTAGAATATTCTAAGTGTGCGGAGATATTAACAAAGGTAAATTTTGTCCAATGAAGTCACTTCAGGAATTTGAAAACATGTCTTTTTAAGAGTGGGTTTTCCATCTGCTAGACAGTCAGTCATGTACTGTTGATATATGGAGACTGGCTCATCTGGATATATTTTCTTTTACATTTTAATGGTATCCCAAAGTGTAAGTTGCAGATAATGTATTTGCAAGACTTAAATGTGTTACACGCTTTCATACTATTTTTGCATGGAGGATCAGGACAGGATGAAAAAAAACCTTTGTGTGCATGTTCTTAGGACAATAATTAGGATGCTGTATGCCAGGAGGGAACATTTTTTACTTCAGATACTATGACATCATATTCTTTGACAAAAATGTAATTAACTATAATGAATCTAAGTTGATATTTGCAAGTGCAGCTTTCTGCCAAATGTCAGTAGTCTGCTTCAGTTTCTGTGTCATCAGCACAATGGGTAGAGACAGTGTGTTAAGATACCTGATACTGGGTTGGGTGCAGTGGGGGAGAAATACAAATATTACGTTACTTATATTACCCTTGTATTAATACAATAGCTACTGTTAAATATACTTATTGTCTCACAATGAATGCCTAGATATCAATCTCCTAACAAGTCTGTGGTGAATAACTCTATTTTATTCTTCTTATTGCCCACAGTTGGTAGTAGTGCAGATACTTAGACATAATCAAGATTTTAAAATAGCTGTAAAACTGGTTTTGCCCTCACATTAGTCCCTTTGTTGTACTTAGTATCTTTGTCTCCATCCTATGCAAGAATGTTTAAACTGAGTCCTTTCAGGGAAGGAACATGTACTGCTCTGTGCAGGTATGTGTAATGAACCTGAGAAACTAAGGTCCCTTTTTGTTTGGCCTTAAGTATCATCAGCACAGTCGGCCTTGTTAGTGTTGTTAATAATAATTTTAAATTTGGCAGCAATAATTTGAAATGAATTGGCTAATTAGACATCCAGATAATATTGTAGAAGTTAATACTTCAGATTCTAGGATTTCCTTAACCTCGTGTTTCCTCTGATTTGCTAGCTTTAATGCTTAGATTTGGTTTGTTCTGATTAATTTTAACTGAATACAGCTGGAGAGCGGTGAATGGGTTAGTTGTAGAGTACAGTATATTTTATAGGAAAACAATACCAAAAATAGGTCTCAGCCTCTTTACTTTTGCTCTCCCTGTAATGAAGCTAACTGCTTTTAATTATAGCTTGCAGAGACACAGTGCTGAATTACTTAATCTCTGTATAAGGACTCGATTCTAGTTTCTTAATTGGCATCTGAATGTTTGGCAACTTTGCAAAAATCCAAAGCTAAGAGTGAGCATATGGTATGAGGTGTGTATTATGTACATGGTAGATCTCTATGATCTGTCAGACCCCTATGCCTTAAAGTTTTTAAGAAACAGGAGAGGGCGAACGTTGCATGCCCTTGCAATGTGAGCTTTTCATCCAGTTGTGGCACTGTTTGAAATAATTTGAAGCTCCTAGACCAAAGTAAGTTATATTCTTCTTGAAATGATCAGCTGAAGGAAAAAAAAAAAAAAAAGATCAGGTATCCTCATTTGTTTTTCAACTGAGATGAAAGTTGATTTGGAAATGTTCCTTGCTACAACTGAAGTTGCATTTCCAGTAGTTGGGAGGAGCTCCCAAATTACATTACCCCACCCACATCTGCTTGCTTTCAGTTTACCTGGGGAGATTGTACAAGGAAACTAAAGGAGAAAAGGAGGACAGCAACAAAAGGGAGAGCACACAGGACAGGTCTAAAAAGACAGAAATTTAAAGCAGAGTGCCTCAAGCAGGTAAACCCTCATTTTGAATTACACTCAGCAGAGTTAACACGTGGTTACACTGGGCATGGAACGTTGTGGGTGTTCATAAATCCTGTTGAAAACAGATCATGTCACTGATTCGTTCGTCCCTTGATAAAATGTTATGAGTCAGATCCTCAGCTAGTGTAAATTTTCAAAGCTCCTTTGGCTTGAGGGAGAAATGTCTTAAGTTAAGGATCCAGTGTGTAGTGTAGAGAGGCCTCGTTCTTTGGGTGCTGAGTTTGATGTGGCTTCCTTTTGACTGGATCATTATAAGCCCCACTTACATTCAGCCAACATTCTTGTAATAGTAATATTTAGCTCCTTGTGTAGAGAATGTTCTGCTAGCTTGAAGAGGACCTACAAATTAATAATAATGGATGCAGGGTTTTATTTGTTTCTCTTTAAAAGAAACCATACAAACAATTTTTAGGGAAAATGGTTCGATTGTTTTGGTTTTATACAGTAAGTTCAAGTTGGAGAATGCTGACTTTATAACATTACAGATGTGCATAGCTTCTTGTTGGCTTGATATTGGAATAGTTTGCCATTTTGTTTATACAATGTCTTTTCGCACCCATGCAATTGAAATTAAATTGTTAGTATGGTGTTTAAGGAACGTCACTGGCGTATTTTGAACTCCCCTCCAGTGTTTCTTCTAATCCTTTCTAAAATAGAGGTAATTATGTGTCATCTATGAGGAATTTGTAATAGACCGTGCTGTGCCCCTTGAGGATCTTTCTTAAGTCATATGTATGTGAGGCCTGGAAAAATCATGTCCTCACATGGTTATATTTGAATATTAGCAACATGACAATGATACAGCTGTGCATTTGTTCCTTCGTGTTCCTGTCTGACTTGGGCTCTGGCCTAGAAGTGATGTCGGTGTCAGAATATGTCAGATTGCTTGTTTCTCAAAGCAGGACTATGAAGAAGTCTTGCCAGTGTGTGAAAGTCACAGTTGGAACAGTTGGAAAATCTTGTTGATGATGATTGGTTTTTTTTTTTTTTCCTCCCTGTTGTTCTTTTGTAGCAGGAAGTTACAGGAACAGTTTATCAGGTGAAGCCTTCATGCCACTCAAACCACGTCTCACGTCTGCAGAACTGCGCATGGCACTAAAGTGTGTTCACTGCATGGTTTGTGTGGGCAGCCCTTTACCTGTAAAGGCTCTACAAATGATCTTGTGGTTCTCATAACCAAGAATCTTAAATATTGCAGATGTGGTGTGACCAATCTTCCTGGCCCTCTGAGCCACATACTAAAATTTGGGACTGCCAGACAGCCAGCTCGTTCTTCAGTGAATGAAAGGAGAAGGGCACTGTGTGCGTTTTCCAGGTGGGAAATGACAGTGGCTCTCAGGAATGCTAGCTGTTCATTGTGGGTCAGGGCTAGGCTGAAGGGTGTAACTTCAAGATGTAATATGTGTGTAATGTCACCTTCAGTAGCATCTGATAAATTACTCCCTCTCACAGTGGGGATTTATCCTACATAAGCGCAGCCCCTCTGTTGGATGTGGGACGGAGTGCCAGCATGCGAGCTGTGCTTGAAAACTTTGTAGCCCAGGGTAAACAGGCTGGCAATCTCTCCTGTAGTTCTTTGTTGCTGAGGTTTCAAGCGGTGCTTCTTCTCTGCCTCTGTCTTGAGATCTGTGCTCCGTAGTCCATTGTTAAACCCAACTGATGTTCTCCACTTTAGTTGCGTAGATTGTGGCTTGTACTTCAACATCACTCATAGGCTTTAAGTAGTAGTGCCCAGGACTTAGCATACAAAAATTGTCGTGAGTCTCCACAGAACATAAGATTTGCAATGTTAACACATGCTAAATTTGTGCATTCTCATCTACCTTCCACTGCTTGCGTGTTTGTTTCGGTGGGTTTTGAGCTGCTGGGGAATCAAGCTCGCCTCTGCAAACACAACTGCCTGACGCTTTCTTTAGAATTCAAAAACAAAAGATGAGATTTTGATGTTATCACCTATCTGCAGGGATTTGGGGCTTTTGCTAAAGCTCCCAAGACTTACTGTAAAACTGAAGAGGGAATTTTATCAGCAGCTGGCTGAGACATACAAATCATGTATGAAGAACTGGTGCTGCCTGACAAATTCAGGATCAGTGGACTCCTTGAAAGCAGCTGGGCCCCATGAAAGCAGCTTTGCAGTACTCGCAAAGAGAGTGAGGCTTGGCAGGCACTTTTTGATCAGGAAACAAATAGGAACTACCTATTGCCACATCATTCCTTTGCACCCTTGCTTCCGGCTCTCTTCTCTATCACACGAGATGTGTGGTCAGAGCGTGTTTGGGAGCCAGGAACTTCTAATTCTGGCTCTAACACCGTCTTCTTTGTGACGCGAAAGCAGGTATATGGGCATTTTTAAAGGATTTTTTAAAAAATAGCCTCTAATTAGGGTACCCGCATCTGGGTAGGTAGTCAAAGGCATACTAGGCCTGATTTTCAGAAGTGGTAAATACCTGTGAATCGTTATATTCTCAGCTGAGATTGTAGATACTCAACAATGAGTAGTCAGGGCAAATTAGTTATTCTTTAGAAGGCTTGAACGTGAATTGTGTTACGTAAGTTTCTAAGCATTAGGAAACTAATGAGCAGCACGTATATTAAGCACTATTCTTAATAGCAACTGCAGTTTTCACATTGAGATGCCTTATGAGATGCGAATTTGACAAGAGGAGGAGGAGAAATGAAGAAAAATGATCTAAAAATGTGGTACGGTAAAGTATAGTCTACAGAGTGTGTGACTTACAAAGAATGTTGGGAAAATAGGAAGCTTTCGTTTCTTTTAAAAAAACCCCAAAACTCTGTAGTCTTGTAAGACTGAAAATAACTTAATTAATGTTCTTTGCTATCGCTTTAAAATATACTGTCTGCCACTTTTCCCTTTTCTGCTCTCAGGAGTCTAGTTCTCTAGAAAGTGGGTTTTGAGATTTGGGTGTACTTGTTAAGGAAGACAGGATATGGCAGAACACTTCACAACTGTGTTAGGGTCAGACCTCAGAATAATATTTTCATTTCTGAGACTCTTCCTCAGCTGACTTTCACAATTGAGGCTTGTGAAGCATCAATGCCATTTCAAGACAATCTTACTCTTGTGTTTTTACAAAGAAGCAGCAGATCTATTTTGAAAGTAACCAGTCTACAGAATATTGTTCCAACTAAATTACGATATTGGGCATCATACCTGATATTTTGGTCTGCTGTTTGCTGTTGGAGCCCGAGTACTGTGGTCTGTGCTGTTTGCATTGTACTAAAGTATGGCTGAGTTTCACTGACTGCTATCCCCAGGGCCCTCATGAAGAAGAGATTCATATCTCATGAGATTACCCCACTGAGCAAAGAAATGAAATAAATAATATTACTCTCAGTTCTGTCAAGTATAGTAGCTCATAGAGCCTTTCAAGGCAGTGTCAGCATGGGCTAGATACTGCATCAGTGCATAAAAAGACATCCTTTACAAGAACAGCGCTGCAAAATGAGGCCAATGTGAGCCTAATGGGTGGTGGAAAACAGTGAGCCTTTTTTTTTCCCTCCCTAATGCAAGCCTGCAGGGGTTTATTTTCCAGCGTGTGTGAGTCTTGGGGCAAATCAGCCTGCTCAAATTCTTCTACAACAGGAGCTCCGAGTAAATCACTGTAGTAGTAGGGATCTTATTTGGGAACCAATTAGAGCTTGTGCTGGTTGTTTCTCCTTGGCAGCTTTAATGAATCTATCAACACAGAAGGAAACACTAGGAAATAAAATATTTTACAGTAGTCTCCATTAGGATGAAGCCCACGGGCTATCCAGTTCCTTCCACAGTACAATACAATGCTTCAAGAAGACGGAAAAGATTGTATGATAACTTAGTCATGTGTGAAGAACCAGGAGAGTTAAAATGAGTTTAATAATTTTATCGTATGTAACTTTAGGAAGAAATATTCCCCAGAACAGTTGCTCTTCCCCATACTGCAGAAAATCTTGCAAAAGCCCACTTGAAATGTGTCTGTCAATGTAAACTAACTCAAGCAGGTACGGTAAATTTCCAAATTTTGTATTATCATTATAGAGAATAAACTCCCTTTTCTTTTTACTTGTCAACCAGTCCTTTCACCCAATGCCTTAGACATATTTTAATAATTAAATTTCACAGCATATCTCTGAAATACATTATGATATTTGATCATATTTTATCTAAAAATCACAGATACTCCTATCATGTAATTTCTAGTCTTTGGCAAGGCTGTACAATAACCTCAAAATTATATGTTGTACCCTATTCCCTATCTGGTGCTAGGACTCAGTTTCTGTTTCAGTTAACCCTTTAGTGCACTCCAAACTGATAGTGTCTGTTTAAGAACAATAGCATAATATTGTCCTGAGAAATGGAAGAAGAAAAGACATAAGCTTAGAGAAGTCAGTAAGAAGCTGAGGTTCTCTTGGCAAGGGGACATCCGTGACTCTGTAAACATGTAGTGCTATTTTTATTGTTATTGTCCTTTATCATTCCATACATCGAAACAAATGAGAATATAATTATCCAATATTAAGCACGTGAGTCATGCAAAATGAAAACATAATATAAAGTAGAGTACGGATGTCTGAAAAGCTACCTATGTTTCTGTTTAGGATTTTTATAGTGTAGTGTAATAGGAATACTGCTCTTTTGGTGTAGTATTTCAAGTCCTGTTTCCACCTTAAGATAATGAACTGTTGTATACAAGCCCTTCAAAGCTGGTAACAAAAAATTGAGACTGTGGTTACAGCTACAATGCATCTTATGTACCTGGAACTGTTCTTAGCTGTGTATCAGGAAATTAAAGAGATTTTTAACTTCCAGTCTTTAAAAGGCAACGGACTTGATTTTTTTTTTTTTAATATATAAAATGATATTAAAATATTAAGCATATTTAAAAATAAAATTTTTATAACTATTATAAATAAAACAAATAAGCA
>NW_009203010.1:359-588 GCF_000690835.1 Fulmarus glacialis | reverse complement strand
GTTTTTATTTTACATTTTCTTCCAGGCAAAGCCGCCCCGTCTCTGTTGTGCTGCCCCGAGAGCCTCGCGAGCAGCTTTGCATCACGGGTGCCGGTGCCTTCCTAGAGAAAACTTCTGGAGCTCCTCTACAGCCCTCCACGGATGGCGAGTGATGGTACCAAGGGTCTTTCAGGTACTGCCTATCTACTCATAGCCTGCCGAATTTCATAGCAAATCACAAACAAATAGA
>NW_009203010.1:0-208 GCF_000690835.1 Fulmarus glacialis | reverse complement strand
AAGGAGAGGGACTGGCGAACGCATGAGGAGGAGATAAATATAGGAGACTGCTGGCATGCACTTCTTGGCTCCGTGTTTTCAAAAAAATAATCTCACTTAAGCACTCGGCGTGTGGTGCCAGCAGGAGAGAGCAAGGAGGCATTCGTCAAGTGATGCACCTCGCTGGGTATTTAAGGACATTTGCAGAGGGCCCGGCTCCCCATCTCCC
>NW_009203009.1:20657-30920 GCF_000690835.1 Fulmarus glacialis | reverse complement strand
GGGGGGTAGCAGGGAGGTGAAGGACATCAAAGGCAGAGAGAAGCGTTAGCGAGCATGCGACTTTGTTTTCCCCAGAGACCTTTTTCTAAAGTGTATTAAAACGAATAGGTGGCACAAAGGTAGTTAAATTTCAACTGTATGACAGTAGAATCCAAGGTGTTTCACGGCTTTGTAGGATGAAGGTGGGAAGTGATTGTCATGGATACTTTTGCACGTTTCGAAACCGTTTTCTTTGCCCTTTGTTTACAAATTTTTAAGGCCCTTGAAGGCCACATTGCCCTTTTTGCAGTTTTTCGCATGCTCACTTTCCTCCTAGGAAGCAATTCGGTGCCTGATGAGGGGCTTGAGGCTCCAACTGGGGGCACCAGAGAGGACAAAGCTTTCACGTTGCCGGTTTGGAGATGCTACCAGTGGGTGTGGGGGTGCTGCCCCACAGTGATGTGACTCTACAGACACCAAGCACCCCTGGACTGCCTTTGTTTCTGCTCCTGGCCAAGCAGCTCTGGCTCCTTCCTAAGCTGGGCTGAAAACTCCAGCGGTTCTGGAACGTCTGGTCTATGTGAGAGCAACACTTTGGAAAGGTTGGGGTGGCCAGTGGGGTTATTAGTCCCATTCATTTTGGCCACGTGAGTCATGTGGGTCCCTAAATGTGGCATCTTGCTCCTCTCTGAAGTGATGCCATTCATTTCTGACACCAGGGTTTTGTTCCCAGGTACACACAAGTGCTCCAGGTTAATGTGGGCTGGGCAACTTGGGACTCAAGTGGGTGGGACCTACGTATGGGATCATCCGCGGACAAGCTTGCCTCGGTTTAGTAGGGTCTCTCAGACCATGCCCCTCACACGGGGCTACACGAAACACATCCCCTTCCCTCCAAAAGACCGCAGAAGGAGGCCTCAACCTTCCTTCGTCTGCAGCCTCACCCAGGCTGCGTGCGGGTCCCTCCTCCCCAGTAGGAATGCAACCCCGCGCCTAGGGAGAGCGGGAACCCACAGGCGATGGGTTATTCAAGGATAACGGGTGGGCGGAGAAAAAGCAGACTGAAGAGAGATCTCCTCATTTCTCATGTTAATTAATACAAGGTGAAAAGCTATAATTAAGTTTTCAGGGCTGTGAATCCAGAGTGAAAAGAAGCATGTCCCGCTGAACCTGAACAAGGCACCTAAGCCCTAGACAGGACGGTTCTGTTACACACCCTTTTCTCCAGCATTTCTCACTGGCTAATTTAGGTAGCTCATGTACAACGCCCTGGATGTTTGGGTTGGTGGTTTTTTTAAATCCCATTCCCAGGTGCCAGGCATAGTGAATGAGTGTGCTTGTTCAGTTCCAGTAGCTTCAGGTAGGTGAGAGAAGGATGAGGAGGAAAGGACAGGCATGCAAAAATCAGGTGTTGCAATGCTGGCTGTTGTAGCATTCACATTCCTGTGTAGCTCTGAGCCCAAGTGACAAGGCTGAGTTACAAAATCAGGCATCTCTGTTTCCCAAGGGATCAGCTCTTATCAATTGATTTCTTTTTTTTTTTTTTATGAATTAGTAAAGAATCAGTGCTGCTGCTAATGGAAATGTGTCTCTAAGTATTTTTTTAAAGTCATTTCAGAAAATTTACAAGGAAAAAACATTCAGATGGTTTCTGTCCTGTTGTGAAAAGGTAATAGAGAAAGGAAAGGAAATGTTCAATGCCTCACACTTCTCCTTTGGCACACTGTGCAGTCGGCCGTGTTTGCTGAGTGTGTCTGGTTCTCTGGTGGGGTTCCCATGGAACTGCCTTGTATAGACAATTGCACTGCATGTATCCGAGAGCTGTGCTTGTTCCAGCTATTTTCCTTTCCCATTCCAGCAGAGGTAAATAATAAAGTTTCCCAGGGCCAGCATCGGATATATTGGTCCCTGGTATGAAAAAGTCTTTACAGCAGTCTTCATTGCTTCTTCCTCCTCCCCCCTCCTCCCCACCTTGGAGCTATAAGAAAACAGAGGTGACGTTTTAATCTTGAAAATAAAAGTAAAAAGAAGATGGTGTAAGAGATGCCAAGGCAGAGGCCCAAGGCAAGCAGTCTCCCAGATTGTCTCCCTGCCTGGAGACAGCGTGATTGATACCTGATGTCTGTGCCTCCCTGTCCTAGGAGTGCAGGCTCGTAATTGTGTTTGTGTACCCTGAGTCTTTAAGAAAACAGAGGTGACGTTTTAATCTTGAAAATAAAAGTAAAAAGAAGATGGTGTAAGAGATGCCAAGGCAGAGGCCCAAGGCAAGCAGTCTCCCAGATTGTCTCCCTGCCTGGAGACAGCGTGATTGATACCTGATGTCTGTGCCTCCCTGTCCTAGGAGTGCAGGCTCGTAATTGTGTTTGTGTACCCTGAGTCTTTGTGTAGCCCAAGAGTGACTTCTTAACTAAGGGCAAGAAAGAAAAAGTGCCTTGAGACTTCTCCACTAGTACCTCTGCCAACATTACCATCCTCAGCCCTGCCTCAGGTCTGCTAATCACAGCTGCAAGGGTAGTTTCTGAAATACGGGTTCATGCAGCAGGAGTGGGAACAGAAGATAAAAACAGGTGTTTAATCGGGTGTGCAACTATTGAATGCTCAGGTTTGCAACAGAGAAAACTGTTACTCCAAAGTCAGCTGCTGGTCCCTAGTGGTTTCCAGTGCATGGCAGAGTGCAAACGTCTAATTTCAGCTATGAGCTTCTCCTGACAGTGATGTTTCTGATGTAATCTGTAAATACCCACATTGCAATTGCAGTGACTATTTGTGAGGTGTGACTATTTGTGAGGAAGGTGGGATGTGCGGTGGGATGGGCAGAGCACTCGGTTCTTCCAAGCTCCCGTCTCTAGTCACTAGTAAGGCTTCCAGTGCAGACAAAGCTTAGCAAAAGTCTCTCTCCATCACTTGCCCTTCTGAAAGGGTCTGCTGTGAAAAGTGGACCCTTTCAAATAAGTCAAATAATTATCTTTTACCATTTGTATTTTAGCAGCATATAAAAGCCTGAACTAGATTAGGGCCCTTTTCTCTCATGCTGTATAAACCAATTGTTAGGCAAGATAATGCTAATAGCTGCTGTTGAATAGGTCTTTGATCTGCGGGGACTGTGGGCTCAGCTGAAGTCAAGGGGCTAAATGGAAGAAGCAATTCAGTGAACTGGAAGAAGTGAGGGGGTTGGAAAACACAGAAGCTGCCTTCCGGGACAAGAAGCACCAAAGTGCGTCCAGGTCAGAAGCGCAGCAGTGATGTCTGAGGAACTGCCTGGGTGCCCAAGCAAGGGGAAGGGGTTTGTGGTCTGTGCGTGCGCACGAGAACAAAAATACAGGAAAAGCGATGCAGAAAGGGTTGCAAGGGTGATGCTGAGGAGGTTCTTCAGGCTCAGCTTTACTAGAGGGGCTACTGGAGACAGAGTCAGGACACTGTCTGTTCTTGGCTTTTTTCCTTCTGTTTTCAGGCAAAGGGGTCAGCGTTCACATCTTATGTAAATAAACTGGCCTCCTGACAGCAAAAGCATTGCAAGGCCACGTACACAAGCTCGCCACTCAGACAGCAGTGCAGGGAACACAGCTCCCACCCCGCTTCCAGGCAGAGACGGTAAGGACACAAGAGAGCCTTTCTATAGCTGTGGCTTCTTTATGACTGTCTGTGCTATTCTATAGCAGAGATATAATTTTTGAAGGACTTTTGGGAGACACTCGAACCCTTCTAGTGTTGCTGTTCTTCCTTTTTGCAGTGTCAGCATAGCAACGATAGCTCAAAGCCAGCTCCTCTGAAATTCCTTTAAATTGGAAACAGGGTTGTGATCCTTGAACTTGTTTCAGATGACGGAGGTTAGACAAAATCAGGTCTGGATAATGACATTCCCATCTTGTTACCCTGACACCGACCAGCTCAGCAGACGGATCTAGACAGGAAGGAAGTCCAGTGTCGGAAGACCAGTGCTGGAAACCCAACAAGTAATGAGAGAGCTGGAAGGGAGTCCAGTTCCTCCGGTGATCTCAAACATTGCAGCAGCCAAGTTTAAGTAAGTGTGTCTGAGGAACGTGCCTGAACTAACCCTACTCGTTCCCCCATGGCAGCCCCTCCTACGCACATGCGTGCTGGGATGCAGCAGGGCAGGCTCCAGCCCTGATGCAGATGTCCCTGTTGCACGGTGGTGGGACCTCTCACTTGACCGGTGTCATGCATTTGCAAAAGGCATTTCGGGGGGGAGGGGCTGGCAATCTGCCTAATCCCCCCGAGCAATCCACCCCTTCCTCAGCGTTGAGGGAGCCTGTTGGCTTTAAAGTCAGCATTCAGCAATCATTACTCATTGGCGCTGGTGGGGTTATGAAGATGTCAAGAACACCTGAAGATCTTCATAATCTGGAGGTTGCATTATGGCTTATTTTCAAAACTATGAAAGCATTGTTTTTCTTTTCCTAGTTTGAAGCTATCCAGGTTTTTACACACATCGTGGCATTTAAAAATAAAATTAATGCATAGCTGTTTGCCAGCAAACGCTTTATGCACTCAGTTTTTCAAAGCAGGAACCTACTTGCGCGTACATGAAAGAAGTCTGTGTGTGAAATCTGTATGTGCACCTACCCAAGTCACATGTTAGCTAGGCAAACTGAGAAAATGTTCCCACAACTGGGGAGTTATGGGCCAGGCTGCAAATGAACATTTCCCTTCCGCAAATACAACTCTGGTGCAAGTGAACACAGAAGCGGGTGCCAGGAAGCATTCAGGTTTCTTGTGCGCACAGATCTGGGGCTAGTTTCTGCTACTGTTAAAATGACTTTAAAATAGACAGGATCAAGCTCAGGACCCTAAAAACTTTTGCCTTGGCTTCAAGCAATTTTATGAAAGAACTTAAACCAACAAACTGAAAATAAAGGTTCATAACTACAGTGTTGACACTATAGCAAAGTAGAGTTTTTCCTGTTTTGGTGTCCTGCACTTGCTCTGCGGATCTCTTTCAGTGCATTAGTTTCTTAACTTTTTCATTCCAAGTTACTTTCATCCTGTCACTTTGCAGTTTCTTGTATTAGTTTTTTCTCTCTTGCATACCAATCTCCCCCCGCTCCCTAAGCTGAGCCCAAGATGTTTTAAATGCCAAGATCAGAGGTTTGCATTGCAGTTAATTCTTGAACATATAGTAAATAATGAGGAAAAAGGTGGTGGAACACCAGATTTCATCCAACATGTTTCAGCCCTGGTTTTCCTTTTCATCAGAAACAGGTTAATCTGGCTGGGTGTCAAAGCAACCAAAGCATTTTTACCATCTTGTTCTTTCCTGTTCTTAACCTACTTTTTTTAATGCTGCAGGGGTGTGACATGTCATGTGTTACAACCACGTGGTTCTGACCCCACAGCCCAAAGCTTCATGCCCATGTCCTTGACCTGTCAAATCCTGCGCATTACTGCAAGACTCACTTGGAGGTGCCCTGCCTGTCAACCCACTCATGCTCTGACGCCTGTGAAGCACTGTCCACGAGGTCTCCAGGCTTTTCCTGCCCTGGGATCTCCTGCGGTATTTGCTGCTCATCTGTCCCCAGACATCTGTGCCTGCAGCCTGCTGCCCCACAGCAGGAGAGAGGCTGTGCTGCTCTGCAGGAGCCAGAAGTGTTTGCTTCCTTTCTGCAAAGCAGCTCGGCTCAAAAAGCTGGTTTGTCCCTTCTGTAGCCTTGAGTTCCAGCTGTACCCTGGCACAGGTGAACTGAGGTCATCTTCCCCCATTCCATGCCACCCCCAGGGCCATAAATCAACCTGTTAGAGTGATGGGAAACAGAGACGGTCTGCTAGGTCAGAAGGGAAATGAAGAGAGGAGTTTGTAATTTGGAAAAAGGCAGTTCTCCAAGATTGGTCCTACAAAGATGATGCTGAGCTCGTGCTATGACTTCAGCACAATTTTGTCTCCCAAGAGCAGCCTCAGCCCAAGAGAAGGAAGCAGCATGGTCCTGCTGGTTGCTGGAGGAGAAGGCCTCCCTAGGAGTCCTCCAGGACCTTAGCAAGACTCCCCTACCTACCTATCCTCATGGGAGCAGCAACTTGATACTCCAAGCAGGATGGATGTCCTGATTCTCTGTGCTTCAGAAGCGCCTTGCTCCCTCATCGCCATCTCAAGAGAGGGCAGAGATCAGGCAGCCCCTCTGAGCTCAGCACCGTACCAATGAACATGAGCCGCAAACCAGCGACTGGGACCTTGCTCCCACCCAGTGCACGGCAGAACCGCGTCGGAGGGGAAGTTGTGGGTTTCCCAAGAAACGCCTCGTGCTGCGCAGGCAATGCGTGGACAGGCAGGAAGCCTGCTCCACTGAGGAATGGGGCAGTACAAAGCTATCACTGAAACACTGGGAATAATAGTGTTCACCTTCAGATCTTCTATAATATTACTGTATTTTTTGCGTGTTTATGTGGCACTGCTATATTCTTTTTGTTTCATTTTTGAGCTCTGCAAAGGCTTGGTTCCTCCTCTTGCTTCAGAAGATATCTGTGCCAGTTCTCTTCTCACAGCATTGTAAATCAGATATAAGTCCAGGGAGGGCAATGGAAGACTGATCTCAGCAAAAAGAGAATCAGCTTCAGTATATTTTTGATTCTTGGTTGTTTCTCATGTGCTCCAGAAATAAGACACAAAGTGCCTACAGTTAATTAAGATGGGAACTATCACATTCGGGGGAATTAGGCAATGTGCTTATTTGCCCAGATCAAATTATAAGACAAGTCTAAGAGGGAAACATTGAAAATATGTTCTTATTTTAGTGTAATCGGTCTGAGTTAGCTTTCCATGGGCAGGAATCATCTGAAAGAAAAGTAGGGCCAGACCCAAGCAAGCCAAGGAAGGTGTGTGAGGCAGGAGATCCTTTACACACAGCAAATCTATTCATTGTTAAGATTGTAAAATGGACCCGCAGTTCTTTGTTAAATCAGAGATTTTATTGGAAGTAAAAACATCATATTTACAAATCACAGATGAAGTTGCTTTAAATGCCATTTTGAAAAACTGTGAAGATATTTGACACTGAAATCTAAGTGACATTGGTTATGTGACATTAAAGCATCCTTTGTTAATCCCACCTGTTTCACAATGGGTCCTAGGAGAGATGTTTTAACACTTTTCCCATCTGCCTGGATGGTTCCTCAAGCAAATTTGCGAAGTGGAATAGCTGTTGCTAGGGGTTTTGGGGGGGCTTTTTTTGTTGAGGTTTGGGCTTTTTTGTTGTTTTTTTTTCTTTATGTCAGTGTTTCCTTGCATATAAGCCCTGGCCTGCAGGCTCTAAAAGCCACTCTCCAACTGCGTGGCCATGGATAAATCCTTGTTTTGTGTCCTAGTTCCCTATCCATTAATGGGCACAATAATACTGACTTTCTTTATAAAGTACTTTGACTTTCTTTAATGGAAACTATTGTATGAGCTAGACAATGACATTTCACAATATTCAGGGTGGAATTAAAAGGTGAGAAAGTCACAGAGGATGCAGGAACTTCTAGATGTAATCTCTTCCTCACCACCCAGCACTGCCAAACCACATCCCCATTAGCTTTTCCACATTGCGCACACTCTTGGTTATGTGATAAGGGAACAGGTTGTCACCCTACCCTACCCTACCCTACCCATCCTATGTACCCCTCGCTGCTGCCACTGTCATGCTTCTGCCCAAAGGGTCTACCTAGATTTGAAGCTCTAGGAGGCAGGAGCTTCCTAGTACCTGACTAATATATGTAACATACTAACCAGATGTATTTTTATATATTTTATCCCGCCCCCCCCTCCAGAATTAAAAATCATATTTAGCATGGAACGTATTGAATAATTTTCTGGCAGGGTGGGACAGGCTGAATCCTTTTTAAGATTAGGGTCACAGTGAAGGTGAATTTTTTGCATCTTTGTGTAAGAAGTTTGGTCTTTCGGTAGGTGATGTTAGTTAAACTGTGCTGAAACACACTGTTAATGGAAAACATTGTTTCAAAGGTTGGGTGGTTTTTGAAGTAGTGGATTTTTATTTAGTATTTATATAGTATAAATCAAAATTAGGTTGTTAAAATGAGAGTAGTATTAGAAACTGCACAACATGTTTAAAAACTGGTGGGATAGTCACCACAGTTATTTACCCAAGTACACTTCCTCTGGGAATCTGGTTCTACCACATGTAATGACACAAAATACATGGGGGAATAGGGGGTGATTTTAGCAGAATATGCTCCTTCATGCTAATGCAAATACAGAATAACTTTCTTACTAGATTTGAACTGAGACAAATAAGCATGAGCCTCTGAAATCCAGCACCAAGAACACACAGGAGGGTAGCTCTGGATCACTTCCCAGTTGCCTACAGCAGTGTTTCTCATTTTTTTCTGGGTGGCAATCCATTATTAAAACATAAACAATAAAAGCGTGATTACTGTGCATTTACTATAGGAGTAAAAATGCATTCATGATAGCAGTGATAAGTTTGTATAATTGAAGTGTATGTTTGGCCAGAGAATAAAAAATTCCTGAAGATAGTGCTGTTTTGAACCTATGGGAATGAGGTTTTTTTGATCCAGACTCTAATGTTGTTTTAAGGCTGGGATAGGATAAAAGTAGGGAAGTGTGACTGGCAGAGCTGGGAGCAGTCCGGCAAAAGCACTCCAGCCCCATGGAGGGACCCACGTGGTGCTCGGTACCAGGGCAGTGGAGGGCGAATCCTGGAGCACAGTGTAAAGACCTGGAGAAGGTCTTGCGTGGGGTCATGCATCACACACTGCCAAATGAAGATCCACTTGTTAGACAGCAGTCAAAAGTCTGACTCCTGCTAGTCTTTCACAGCTTTCCACTGCCCTGTCTGAGGGTAGCACCAACAACTTACTGAAAAACAACATTATTTGGTGGCAGGATCCTTTTTTTTAACATTTTGTTCATACGATACTGTATTCAAATTCCTTTCACCGCCAGGAAGCTCTCTGGGCCCACTGCTGGCAGCGGTACTGAAATCAGTGTGAACATTTATAGATCTGAACAGCTGTGAATGGTCATCAGGATTTGGAACAACCAGACAGCCCCAGCCCAAAAAGACCCAAGACTTACAGACTTCTGTGTGCCCTTCTGCAGATGGTCTAGCAGCTCTGAGGGTTCATGTCTCCTTTTCATCTGCAGGGCTCCCACGATCCCTGGTGCAGTGCTGGACAAGAAGGTCTAGATGGAGATAACTGTAGAGCTCTAAGGCTTCAAGTCTTGCACATCTGCACAACAAATGTGCAACATCTGTTGTATCATGGACAGTGCTTGTTTCTTTACAAAAATCCCTAACTTACTGGGGTCTTGGCATAGGGTAATGCTCGCATGGGAAATCAAATCTCTTGGACGGGATGTTTGGCTCACTATCCACATGGCAAATGGAGTCACTATTGCAAGGGTCCTTGCAGCAGTGTCTTCTGCTGGATCAGGTCAGACTCCCTGAATCACCGTCCTGGACAGTTCCTATAGTCCAGCTGGGTTAGGGTCCTCCATAACCTGCTATAGATTATGTTAAACGATAAGCAAAACTCCTAACCCTCCTAACTATCTTTACTATGTGCAAAAGGCTGTTCTACATGACCAGTTCTGCATCTGCAGGAACAATTTCTACTGAGTATTTAGAAGTAGCTCATCAATGTGTAGGTTGGCGAGTTCTGCAGCAGGTACTACCTGGGGGAGTCTCCTGCATGGCCAGATGCTAACACATTGACACCACAAATAGTGACTATAAAATGGTCTAGGCACAGCAGGAGCTGCCTGGGAGAATCTCTGGGACTGCCCAAAATTCCCACCTGGACAACTCCTGCAGGAATTAGGCAAAAGCTTTGCTGTGAGTGTGTCCAGGAGCTCAGGCAATCACCTTGTCTCAGATCAGTCCCTTGTGTCACCTCCGCAGAGACTAGCTGGGAGCTCTGGGACCACCCAGGGAACTAATGCCTAAGTGCACTGGGTGTGCACCAAGGCACAGCCCTGATACCGGCTACACCGCAGCTGTTACTATAGGACAGACGTGAATGTCTGTAACTTAAATTCCATAGCTCTTGCTACACAAGGCTTCTGGCTCCGTTGCAGGAGGCCTGGAAGTCCTGGCGTGGTAAACTATTTCAGACTCCCAAATGAAGCCCTGAGATGAGAGTCAAAGACCCTGGAAGCAAGACACCACCTCTGCGCTCTCTTTTAGTGGCAAACATGAGACAAAATTTTCTGCCTATATTTGTTTTGTTCCTTGGGGATTGTTTTTAAGACAACCCATTCAGTGTGTTCAAAAGAAGAGTTAGGGAAGGGAGGGAGACTGTAAATGCATC
>NW_009203009.1:358-20626 GCF_000690835.1 Fulmarus glacialis | reverse complement strand
TCAGCAGGATGAGCCCTGCCGTGTTGTGCTTAGTAGGCCTATTTCCATGTGCTTATCTGCCCTTGCAGCAATACCGGGAGACAAGATGGCACAAGGTCCTTCCAAAGAGGGCTGAAGTGTTGCCTGTCACAGACAGTAGACATTTGTAGGTGGTCTGAGTTCAGATTTCAAGCCTGTCTCAAGGCTGTAAATTTAATCTGTGTCCTGGTCGCTGTACCACTTTTGGATTCCATTTGAAACCCAGCTTTGGACGTGGTGAACTGCCATTGCATTCAGGCGCAGTGTATTGACATGTTTGGATAAAGCGTGTCAGCTTTTGTTGAGACTCATTGTTTGAGAAACACAGAGGATTCATGCTTCTCTTCTGATCCTTGGAATTATTCTCAGAAGGTTTTCCCCAGTAGAAAAAGTAAATTCAAGGTTCATATTAATTTTCTGGAAATACTACTCTGGCTTCCTAGGAAGCTTTGAAGGGAACACCGCTGTCCAACAGATGGGTGTAGCAGAAGGGAATATAAGATCATAAATAAAGCAAATTCCCTTTCTGTGCTTTCCTAGCCCATAACACTCATTGTTTTCTCCCATACATCTTTGCAGACAGCAACCTGTGTTGCTCGTGATCACCTTATCACTAAAATTGCCCTTGTGGTGAGATACAGACTGGATGAGTGGATGGCAAGGGGAGTGGAATATTAGATTGTTAGTGATCCATGGCCTGGAGTAACTGGCAGCCAGTTACTAATGGTGTATCTCAGGGATTGATATTGGGGCCAATATTGTTTAATGTCTTTATTAATGGGATGATGGTATAAAGTGCACTCTCAGTGAGTTTATGGGTAAGCAGTCGATACCCTGGAGGGCAAGGCTGGTACTCAGAGGGACCTGGACAGGCTGGCAAAGTGAGCTGACAGGTACTCATAAAGTTCAGCAAATGCCAATGCAAATTCCTGCAACTGGACCAGAATAACCCACTGCACCAGTACAGGCTGGGGGCCGACTGGCTAGGGAGAAGCTTTACAGGAAGGACTTGGGGATCTAGTTGAACAGTGTGTCCTTGCAGCAATGAGCAGTTGTATTACCAAAAATGTAGCTATCGGGGGAAGTGATTCTTCCCCCTTTGTTTAGTACCCCTAAGACTGCATCTGCAGCAGTGTGACCAGTTCTGGGTGTTAAGACATTAACAAAGCAGAGCAAGTCCCATGGAGAGTCACTGAGACGGTCGGAGGCTGGAGCACATGTTGTAGGAGGAGAAGCTGAGAGAGCTGAGCTTCCTCAGCCTGGAGAAGGCTTAGGGGAATCTTAATGCTGTTTACAGCTACCTAATAGGAGGATGTAGAGAAGACAGAGCCAGGCTCTTCTCAGGGTGCTCAGGGAAGCAATGGACACAATTTGAGACATGGGAAATTGGTATAAAGATGTAAGAATTCCTTGATATAAGGGGGAAAAAAAACCCGCAAGGGTGGTCAAATATTAAAACAGGGTCCCAGAAGGGTTGTGGATCTCCATCCTTGTAGATACTTCAATATCAACTGGACACAGCCTTGAGCAACCTGTGCTAGCACTAACCCTCCTCTGAGCAGGAGGTGGACTAGAGACCTCCAGAGTTTCTGTGATTTTGTGACTCCGAGTTAGCCGAAGGGAAGATAGGGTCAGAAAAGGTCTGTGCTTTCCTAGCCACATCAGTCAGCTTGTTCTTCACAGGCAGCAGGTCAGCAGAGCCCACTCCACTGCACATATCAGTTGTGCCTTCCCTATTTTTAGCAAATGCTGGAAAATGAGTAAGTGTTAGATACAACCGTGTTGACTGTCCGTCAACACCGTTTAGTGACCTGGATCTAATCCACCTCCCACTGAAGCCCATTGTAAGATTCCCATCCATATAATGGGATTTGATGCAGGTCCCATGAAAACAGGAGGATTAAAAAAAGCTGCAGCATTAGAGGCAGAAGTCATAGTAGCTCAGTACAGAATTATCCCCTGCCCTCTCCCAGCTCTCCATCACATACACACACTCATCCCCACACACATACAACCTCCTTTGCGGTATCTGCAGTTCTGTACTGTAAATCCTACGGCACTGAAATTAATTAAAATGGAGATGCATGTTTACTGTCAATAAGAGAATGATCTTTATTCATTACAGATAAAACTCCTTTAAATCTGCAAGAACACCATGGGAAAGCAGGAAGGTTGAGGCTATAAAAGAAATGATCAAAAAATACTGGTTTCAGCAGCTTACATTGTTTCATGATACTCATAATTCAGGACAGAATGTAGCTAGTCAAGTGTGATTAACTTCTTTGGGGATCTGACATCTTATTCTCTTTTGTAGCAAGAACCGGAGTACACAACGTTCACAGGAGAAAACGGATCAATGGAAGCGTGCCATTACCTGAAAGAATATGTTCTTCTGATTCTCCTCTGCTGCCGAACAAGTGTCTTTTGTTCCTTGAGTAAAGAGCAATATAAAGGGCTTTGCACAGAATAACATAAAGAAGAAATAGGCCTTATATAACATTCTCGGCAGGAAAACGACAATTTGGGGAGGGGTTTTGTTAATGACCAAATCCCTGCTAGAAGCTCAGCACAGAGGAAGGGAAGAGCAGTGAATACAATCAGACATTTGTTAGGTGATACGGGACCTACGAGCACATGAGAGGCTGCACTTTCATTCAGACAGTGCAGTAAAATAAACAGAGTGTGACAGTGAAAGATGAATGGGAAGTTAATTCTATTCTCATTTACAATATTTCAATGGCAATATTTTCTGAACAATGGTCCCTATTGATGCTACAAGTGCTTGCACATTGTGCCTGCTGCTTGCTGAACAGACATGCACTATTCGAGCAGCTATATTCTCTAATTGGAAAAGGGAAGTTTCCAAAAACCATGAAAGGCTGTATCTCATCCGTACTGAAACTGTTTGGAACCTAACACATTTTGGTGCCTGATCTTTTTCCCTTTTTTCTTTTTGCTTCCTAATTGGGATCTCTGGGAAGATTTGTTCTCTCAAGTGGCAGAGCAACTAAAGGCCAAACCTTAATAACTTCAAGTCTAATACTTCAGTATTTTATCACAGGCTAGAGCTTATCAGAATAACAAAATAAACAGTAGTTTTGTCTACATTAGGAGGAGTTTGCTGTTATGAGCAGGCCATTTAGATATACATCTCCTTCACCTTTATAAACTGTGTCTCCACTGAGAGGATTTGCATGTCTGCATAGTTCAACTCGACCGGCAAACTTCCCCTGGTGCATACAAGTTCCCTGTACACTTTCTTATTCTAAGAAAGCACTTAGCCATGATAAAATACTTGGGAATTAAAGGGGGAGAAAAAGAAAAAGAAAAAAAGAATTTCAATTTCCAGTAAAATAATTTATTAGTCCTGTTATTAAAGGTCCTTCTATACATAGATGTGCTGTTTAGGGGTATGAATTCTTCATACTCTCAAACAACATCACCCTGCCAGCAAAAACTTTAACTGGAGACAAGGCAAACCTCTGTCTTGGATGCTGAGCCAAGTTTAACACCATCTGTCTGGCTTAAAGGCCAATTTTTGCACCATTTGGCTACAAAAGCAAATTTACATTAATGTTATAGATCCTGCACGTTTGCTTGCTAGCTGTCTGTACACCAAGCTGCTTGATTTTCTCAAACTCTTGTGCTAAAACTGGTCCCCTCCCTGGCCACAGGGACAGCAGGCTGCTCTAAGCAGGCCTAGGTGCCAGCTGACATCTGGAGAAAGTCTAGGTCATTTCTAGTTTGGGAACTGAAAGTCACTGATCAGAGCTCCAACCTCTTCCCTCATCCCTTCATTTCAATGCAGCCCAGCCCTCCTTGATTTTGAAACCACTGCCTCTAATTTCTCGGGTTCCCAGCTGCTTACGCAAGCTCCCTGGAATTCGGTCCCATCTGTGGAGCGCTGTGTTGGTGGTTTAACCCTTCAGGGACACAGCAGGGAAGGGCAGGAAAGCTTAGGAAGGATTTTCCTAACTGTGGAAGCATTGTTCTTGAATTACATCAAAGCAATAGAAAATCCTCCCACCATCCCTTCTACTTGATCATATACTCTTCTGTCTGTCTCTTAAGAATTTTTCTCATTGTGGTGGTCCACACCTCACTCAGAATAACACCTCGTCTTTTAATCTCCTCTTCTACCTGCGTAGCTCCTCTGGAAAAGCGCTGTAGCAATAACAGAATGGAGGCTAAGGCATGTCATGTTGCTGCAGATGAAAACCTGAAAATTAAGAGGAATAACTGTCATTTTCCACCTTCACTGTGACTTTGTCATCATCTTTAATCAGTAATATATTTCATAGTGCTTTAGATTTTCAACACAATGAACAGTGGATTCTCACAACAACCATAGGGATTAGTTACAGAGATATTATTATCTCTGAACTAGATGGAAAGAAAAGATCTTGTAGCAAGAGGACACCTCTACAAACCAAAAAGATATTGCTTTGATTCAGAGAGGTCTGAGACTGTGGACTAGTAATTTAATTTCCATGCTTCGATTTCTCCATCTTATTGAAACAGGAACACCGATGTTCATCTGCCATGGAGGGGCATTCTGATGAGGATGAGCAGGGTAGTGCAGGGCTTTTACAGCGGGAAGCACGAGCACAAAATAAAATTAAAATTTAAGAGATGAAGAAAAATGGCAGGTGCAGAAAGGCTGAGCAGCTTGCTGAGCTCTGTGCAGCGAACCATCTGCAGAGGCAGGATCAGAAAGTAAGAGCTGCCAGCTGCTGCTCCTATCGCAAGCAGCTCTGGCTGAAACCACGGGCTTCGCAGAGCCTCTGGAGAGTAAAAGTACAGATTTTTTTCTCCAGGTTTGTTATTTTCTGGTTATTATTACAGATTGCACCCTACCTAGTAGTGCAACCCTGGGCCGCGTGGCTGGTGACATTTTGCAGTGTGGATGCCACGGTTAGCGAAATGCCTCTTAGTGAAGTGAAAGGAATATCGCTGGTTGACCTTTTGGTTGAGACATCTGTCCCAGACTACTGCGTATGTTAGTCAAAAGACAGTCACATGCTTCTTTTCCCCTTTTTCATACTTTTACAGGGCAAAAAATCCTGCAACCTCCGAGTGATTAAAAACATTGCAGGGGTCGTTTCTTGCATTATTAAACCAGGAACGGCGCTAACTTTCACAAGGAGTTGAAGAGAGGGGGAAGACAGACTGAAAGACGGGACAGACCAGATTATTAGTGGTGTCCCTTAAGCAGATGTCCCGAGGGATTACGGAGGAGCTGGGTTGGAGTCAGTCACCGTGCCTCCACAGACTCCCCTTGCAACCCTAGCTCCCAGGCTTGGTTTTGCAGCTGGGTTCGGTGTTAGGTCTGGTCAAGGCCGACAGCGTCCACTGAGTCCAGAAGCAGCGGCCTCTGCTTCTGCTGCTTGCAATAGATGAAACTTTTTGGTGAAATTTCCCTTTTCTTTTTTTTTTTTTCTTTTTTCCTTTTTTTTTTCCCTTCCTATTTCAGATCAATGGCTGCTCTTCGGTTCAGCCATGTGTCCTTTTCTCTCTCTTTAAAAAAATAAAGGCATTGGGCATATATATCTTCTATAATGAATTCAGGGGGTTGAAGGGTATTGGCTCAGCTGAAGTTTTGTACAGAGTTTTGTACTGCAGTTTGTGCTGCGACAGCCTTAAACTGCTCCAGCGTCTGCATTGGATATATTCTCATGTTTTGCTCAGGAATCCAAGTCAGCACAGCGATGAACTCGTGCATGTAAAAGGCAGGTATTTAAGTGCCATCCTGATTTCATGTCTGAGTTGTCTGTACAGGGATACAGATGTAACCACTGGCATTTTGGTGATTTCTAAGTAGGCTTTCGGAAGCCCACCTTTGGCCGGGGTTAATCGGGAGGCTCCAGGTGCTGCTATCGCTCGGGCTGTGCACTTTTCATGGTCATTTCTGAAAAGAGACTTTTGTGTGTGGACGCATGCTTGAGAAAGACTGCAGCCTGAGCTCACAGACAGGTCTTGTTTAATCACAGCTTTAATTCACATTGGTGACAAAATCAAACCTGTTTTCAACAGAAATAGTAAAAGTTTGCAGATGTTAAGTTTTCCAATTGGGAAAGGAATCAAGATCATGTATCTTAGGTGACCTAGGGCAGAGCCTGAATACCAGAAATAAATGTTCAGTCTGCAAGCAGCTCAGAGGCTTGAATGTGCTCGAACAAATTTGCTTAGAAAAGCTACTCAAATAGCCTTTAGTAGACAACACACATAAACACTGCTGCCTGTTTGCAGAAAAGAAATGTGTCTAGGTTTCCCTGCTAATTTTTTTACTGTGAGATGTTCACCAGGAGATACTCCTTCACTTCCAGATTGTTTTCTTTATGAAAAATATGTCCTCAGTGCGGTCACTTCAAATGTACATCAGACCAGAGATCATTTAAATGATCTTTCAGTGCTTCTAGATGGTATTCTGAAGATATAATAACGACAGCTAAGGAAGCTTATGTGTTCTGTGAAACATGGGAAAGAAATTCATTTTTCTCCCAAAGGCCTAAACACAGCTGATAGTGATTTTTCAAAGGTTGGCTCTGAACTTGTTTGAACTGTTTTTTCAGTCTGAAGAGTAGAAAGACAGTAATAGGAAAGAAGTGACACTAATAATGCAACATCAGTTCTTTTCTTCTTTTTCCTTCACCTCAATATACAAAGTCTGATAGTTGCTGAAATATATTCAGTCCTGAAGGACAAAAATGGGGAGCTGGAAAAAACCAAGGATGCCGAGTGGCTAAATAGGAGTATTGGCAGTGGCTGTGAATTTTCTGACCTGTTTCCCATCTCAGAGTTTTCACTTCCAAAGTGAAGACAAATTATTCACTGCTTCACAGGTATTTCAATAGATCACTTCATTGATGAGTGGATATGCAACTAAGCTCATGCTAAAGCACTCATTAGCCATAACACTTATGGCTTTTTAATTATGGGGACGGAACATGGCAATCAACTATATGCGTTCATCATTGAAAACTGCCTGTCATTACTTCCTCTCTGCTTGGGAGCTAAAGCTCGCAGGGTGAAAACCTGCAGTCTTTACTCAGCCAAAACCCTCAGCGAGGACAACATGGACTTTGCGAGACAGGGTCAAGTCGAAGTGAATGGGTGTTTCACCTGAGTTAAGAATTAAATGCACTTTGTCTTGGTTCAAACCTTTCCCTTCCCCTCAATGCTGTACAAAATCCCATCAGTCAGACCTGGCTGCTGCAGGGAGTTTTTGCAGCGTGGTCATTGAAATCGTCTGAACTAACTTATAAGCCTGCAGTGCACGGCAATTTCCATGGGCAACATATCCCTTCTCATGTATAGCCAGCAGCATGCCTTTCTGATTTTTCCCCTCCCTGATGAAGATCCTCTCTGCATAGGAGACCCCAGGGTTGGAAAAGAGTTTTAACTTTCAGCTGCCCCGTTCTGTTCTGCAGGCTGGGGAAGTCATCTGCTTCCAGACAAGATGTTCCTGCTGCCTAACTGCTCCTGCGTCTTACGAACAGAATGGCTGCTTGCTGTCCAGATGCTTGATTAACAAATATGTATGAATTCAAGGTTTTGCTTCTGAAATGGCTAAGCATAGCATCAGTCAGTATTGAAGTGGCTTTTCTTTGCCACATGCTCCTTGCACTTTCTTTTGCATCTGAGGCACTTTTCCCCATATAGTCCTGCCTGACAGCTTTGTCAAAATGCGAGCTGGTTTTGTGCCACGGGCAAATGTTTAGGAAGAACAGGATTGGCAATTGAAATAATTGGTTCCATTTACCTAAACTACCTTTCGAATCTTAAATTGCCAAGAATAAAAAAAGCTCATACAATCAAAGAAAAACAAAACCCAGGGTAAAACTAGTAGATTAGAACAGCAATAATTATCATACAACAGTAAAAAAAACACACTATAAAAACCCTTTAAGCTTGAAGGTTTTTTTCATTAGCATTACTCACCAATTCTTTGTTCATTGCTGACATTATTTGAATTTGTATTCTGTACTGCAAACAGCTTTTGTGCAGTTTTGTTTCTTTCTTGGTGCCATCTCAGCAGAACAGAACATTTCCAATAGCAAACCTGGGGATAAATGATATCCCGACATACAGCCACAGCCTTATAAGAAGGAGGGAACAGCTTTCTCTGAAAAAGGATGGAAGCCCAAAGAAGTCATAGAATCACAGAATCATAGAATATCTTGCATTGGAAGGGACCCATAAGGATCATCGAGTTCAACTCCCTGCTCCTCGCAGGACTACTTAAAACTAAACCATATGACTAAGTGTCGTCTGGACACTCCTTGAACTCTGACAGGCTTGGTGCTGTGAGCTCCTGAAATGAGAAGCAAAGCGTTGTTGTACGTGAGAGAGCTCAGCATTGTAAGGTGACAACTGAACTGGCTCTGGCCCAGCAAGAGTCCAGCATGTGTTGGGCTGTCAATGCTGGAGGAGTTCTGATGCCAGTTGGGTTGGTCCTCTGCTGAGGGCTGAGGTGAGCTTGGGCACGTTTTGTGGTGGAGTAGACAAAGGCAGGGAACTAGACCTGTTGGCTGAGTCACTGCATCACTTGTAGTTTTTACATTTTAGGACTTCATACCTTCTTGCACATAAAATCAGCCCCATCACTGTCCTGAGCAGCCTGTTGGGCTGGAGCTGGAACATCCCGTTCTAGGGGGACTGAGCCCTTTACTGCTCCTCTGATACTACATGGGCTTGTTATTTTGCATGTTGGACTTGCTCAGGAGGTCAGGGTAATTCAACCAGAGTTACTGCACACATCAAATGACAGTTTTAGGTATTAAAACGATTGCCTGACTTGACATGGCTCTGGCTCAAAGCTGTAAGGGCTGCATTAATACACAAGTGGAAATTGAACTTCAGCCTTATGATTCCTTCATTTGGTCCCCACAAGCCATGCCTCATCGCCGTCAAGGGGGCTGGTTGGTTGTTATCTTCACACCGTGAGTTTGTTACAGCACCAGCAGCCAAAAGTGAGGTTCCCCAAGCTAAGGGTGGTCAACCAAGACAGAAACCCAAAGAAGAAGGAGCTGAGGCAGGGCTGGAGCTGGTGCAGAGCTAGGGACCTGGATGAGGGCTGGAGCAGCAGCATGGAGCTGACCTATGAGGAGGTCTGGAGAAGACGACAGGAACAAAAGCAGAGCTAGAGCTGAAGGCTGCTCTGGCTCAAAGAGAGGGACGAATCCTGAACAGGCGCCTTGCTGTGGTCAGGGCTGTGCATAGCAAGCCTGAAGGCAGCCTGACTCCTGACCATGCCTGACCATGGACCCTCCTTGGTGGCCCAGGTGACAACGTGACTGTCACCAGCTGAGAGGCTGGAGGGCAGTGGAGAGAGCTGGTAGGGCTGCTTCCACAGTTCAACCACCCTGAAAAGACTACCCTGAAAAGACTACCCAAATTAATAGTAGGTAGGACTGGAGTCAGGTTATTGTTTTCTAGGTCCTCAGAAGGCAGGGAATCTGCTGAGAAAACATGGAGTGGGGACACCCGGTAGTATTGCTGCTGGATAAGGATAGTGTGGCTATTCATTCCTTTCTCACTAACACAGGACAAGGCCATAATTGTCTATTTTAAGGCAAACACGGCAGACGCTGTTATTATCGCATCAGCGGATCGTTCAGTTATTATTGTTTGCATTGCAGGAGTGCCCGGAGGCCCAAACTGTGCTGAAACACCTATTTGCTATGCACAGGACATACTTTTAGAGAGACCATCCCTGCCTGGAAGAGCTGCTTCTGCACACACAAAGCTGATCATGCTGCACTGGAGCAAAGAGAAAATGCGTGGTTTACCCAAAGTTGTAACTGGGGAAGTCCTTGACGGAGCTGTAAATCGCTCTAAGGACAGACTCGTTACTCAAGCAAGGTGGAGACACAGCAGATCTGATCAGCTGGTGTTTAGGTTTTGAGTCTAGGAAGAAAATGTGGTATATGCCCAGAACAAGCTACGTTAAATGGGGTGGTGGAAGTGTCAATTCCACTTGTTAAGAAAGCAGACTGATCATGGGAGGCTTAAGGATTTTTGTACACTTCTTTGCTAATGATCCCTTTAATTACTTGCTGTAAGTCATCTGGAATGAAAATATCACCATACTCATTTAAAGAAGAAAGGTTTTGCAATGCTCTGTAATATGTATGGATTTAGGGCTCTGTGGATTATATTTGGCAATTTCAGGCATGCAAAGTTACTAATCCATGCTTTTGTCTATGAAAAATAAAAAGAAGCAGCGAAGCAGGCTGATGCCCTGGGGACGGCTGGGGAATTCCACACATGCCTGCCTTCTGCAACTCCCGTCCAAGGAGCAAACATTAACATCTGTGTTGCAATAGTTACAGGCAGACCAAAGGAACACACTTGCAGCAAAGCATACGTGGTTTCACCAGGTACTTCTCTATATTTTCACCTCACAGTTTTTCTTTTTCACACCTCTGTTCTTTTAGTTTCCTGGTGTTTTAAAGGATGTATTTGTCACATTTAATTCTATTTTCCTGTAATAGCTTCATCCACAGAGAACTGTCTTGGAGAACAGCCCAGAGATTTTTCTGTTTCTTCTTATGCCTTTATTTTCCCTGCATCTGCTATTACATCATTTATATGGGTTACATTCCACGTAATTTTAGCTTTTATGTCAGACTTACAATGCCATAGTCAGGCTGTCAAAATGGCTAAGTCCTGAGGATTTTATTCAGGCAGAATTTGCACTGAATTGTCTGTGATGGCTTCAATAAGTTGAATGTTGTAATATTTCTAGTAGGTAGGACAAAATAATATAGGTATAAGAATAGGGCATTAGTAAAAAATCATTTTAGAGGCCAGTAAATTGAGTTACATTGTGCGGTTTTCACAAGGTCAATGATGAACTGGCAGAAATCAAGGAATCTTGATTTTGGGTTCAGTTTTAAACCCTTGACCACACTTTATGTTTATTGTTAAATTTAATTTAATACTGGATTTAATAAATTCTGCAATTCTTTTCCTGCACCTCAATGATAGATCCTGGCATCTTGTATCAAATATTTAATTGCTTTAAATTTCCTGTTTGTACTTCAGTTGCCTTTTAAGGATCACTGGACTCCACCCATCTGTACTTTTTCTGTCTTTCTGTCTGTCCTCCCCATTCATCACCTGTGGCTTGCTTAGCCCTAAATCCCACCTGGGACTCAGTGCTTGAGGTTTCGAAAGTGTGTGTAGCAAAACACCAGAAAGAGGCAGGAGGATTATATTAGATTTGCAGAACCCTTGTAACTACTGTTCCATATCTGAAGATCCTGCCGTTGAGTAGGGGTTGCTCGAGGGCAAGATCCTGCCGTGCCTACAGGTAACAAGTCACGGTTTCTGAAAGCTGTGTTTTTTTCTCCACCCTTCCCCTGTCTTTCTCTGCCTCCTTCCTTCCCCTTCCCAAATCCCTCTCTGAGTGGGAATTATTTGTTTAACTTAATTCAGCAAGTTGAGAACAGATTAAAGGTACTTATACACCTACACCCCAAAAGTAATTAAGTGGAATACAGACAATTACAGATTAATTTTTCTTGCTCAATCTCCACCTATCCCCCTGTTTTCCCCCTGTGTGATTAACTTATCAAACACTTCAATTTTTTTCTCAGCCCCCTCCTCCCCAACTTAACTGGAGTTATTAGTGGCAAAAAGTGTGAAGTTTGTCAGAGGATGAATTACATCAGCGTCACTGCCAGACTGTTCACAGTACCTTTATTCAAAAGTCACACTTCATAAAATAAGTAAGTAAGTGAGGTGTCATGTTGGGGTGTATCTGAAAACCAAGCAACTGGTAGGTTTTACAGGTAACGTGACTGTTGTGTGACATCCTGTTTTTCTGGTGAGCCCTCTGACCACCTGGCTGAGGTGCGTTACAGGGGACACCACCTCCTCCGGTGTCCGTCGTCTTTTACAAGAGAGCGATGACCATCAGTGCTATGTGCATGCAGCCTGAGATACGGGACAACACCACCCAGTGGGGCTTTTTAGGAGAAATAACTGGTTGATGGACCATGGTGTGAACAGGCTCTGGGCTGCCCAGGATGGGGGGAACCCACCCACATGCAGACGTGGGAGGAGATGCCAGCTGGGCCTTTGGGATTAGTGCTCTGGATCCCACCTCTGAATTTCTCACCACGTCTCATTCCTGTAGCCTCAGTTAGTTATTGAACTTGGTCCTAGCAGGCTCCTGAGAAGATGGATTATTTGTAAAAGCAGTTGCAAATTACAGGAGATTAGAAAATGTTTATGAACTCTGCTGGGTAAGTGCATTACACAAATGGTGTTAGAACTGATGAAGAAATGAACGTAGGCACTCTGGCTTGATTGGTTCCTTTTTAATGTCCCTACACAAGTAGGTGTTAGTGACAACACTAAAAGAGCCTGGCTGGTTCACAGATTTGATGGAATAGCAAATCTTTTAAGATGTAGGGTCAAATGCAGCTCAGATTGGCACACGAGGTGATCCCACTCCATGTCAATGATATGAAATAGCTGGATTTCATCCTTAATGTATCTCAGCATTGTTTGCTGCTAGGGGACACGTGCTGTCAAATAACTTCGGGGAGACACTCATCCTCTCAGGAGGAGCTGAGGAGGGCTCCAAATTACAGATTTGCCCACCAGTAACAATGTCTCCTTAAACACATATCCCACAGTAAGAAAATCTTTCACTGCTGGGGTGGTGCAGTTCTAGTGGCTCCTTGGATAAAGCACAGAAAAGGATCAGAAAAGGAGAAGGGAGAAGAACACTAAAAGGCAGAAGCGGTACACCTTTTCCTGTCCTTTTTGGAGAGGAACCGTGAGATGATAGATAAGATTCAAAAGGAAGACTGCTCCCCGCAGCACCATTGCTCTTGGGACATACGTGCGTGATCCCTTGCAGCTAGATACCACTTCCCCACTGGGCAGGGGACAAGTTGCAGAACAGGACTAAGTGCTGCAAAGAGCTTTTCTGTCTGGCACTGCGATTAGTTGTGTAATTTGTGGCTGTTTGCACAGGCACACTCTATCCACTGGTCTCTGCACGCTCATTTGTTAATGGGGATCATCAGGCAGGGTTATTTCCCATTACGTGTCATCTTTGCTATCTCTCTGATTCATACTGTGTCTGCATCCACTGTATGACACCACAACATCAAGGGCCGTTGTTTCCTTTGGTACCAGAGGAATCCATTCCAGTGAGCAGCCAGGATGAGTTATCAGTCTGGAGAGCTTCAAATGGATCATAATCAAGTCTTCAAAGTCCAAGGGCCTCATTTCTCACACAGTTAGACTACTCTGACACTTGTTCAGATGGTCATTCCAGAGGGACACCTCTGATCATTTGAGTGAGAACCAGACTGTTACATCTACTTTATACCAGTATATAAAATCCTCCATCAGTAGGTGAGTTACAGAAGCAGATGATTAAATGCACATCGTTCCTATCCATATATGAAATTGAGACTTTGATGCTTAAAATTATGACCCATTTAAATACTTCGGTAATTTGGGGTTTAGGCTTTTGGGGTATATTATTTTGCTGAGTGTGAGGCAAAATGGAGGCCAGGGTACCATAAGCAGGGATAGACCCCATCAGGGTCTCGGGTTCACATTAACATACACATCAACATACATATTAACATACACAAAGCCGCTTCTTCCGCTTCTTAAAAGTTTGTGCTTATGATTCCTGCCACATTTCTTGGTGATAAATTAGAACAAAAATAGCCTATGAGTTTATATTTAGGTGCTTCCATAAGGATCTGCTAGGCTAAATTCGTCTGTGGCAAGTTCCTTTATTTGGCCATTTGGCTCTGAGGGGCACTTCCCTCATGCTTTCCCAGCAACTCTGTTTTCTTAGTTCTTACAGGAAAGGAAAGAGTTAAAATCTCCTCCATATAGAAGAGGGCATAAAGAGAAGTAATTTGAATATTCGTTTTCCTGGAAGGGAACAGGAAGGAGTAACAAGTTCTCTTTTAGCTGCAAATGCTTTGTTGCCCTTGCTAATACTTTCAGTCAACGAACTTTAAGATACTGTATAACCAGGAACAGAACATGCCGCCAGCAGATGCTTAACTGTTTTGCACCCAGTTAATAGCCAGGCAAACTGAAGCAGAGCTAGAGGGTGAAAGAGGACCAGCACCCAAGTTTCCTGACTCCTTCCTCATGCGCTATCACTATGTTAGCGTTTTCATTGTGAAAAATTAATATATTTTCCATTTGAGGCACTTCATGCAATAGAGGATAAACAATTCTGTAGTTGTAAAGGGTCATCTAGGTGAAAAATGAAAGGACATTTAAAAATGGAGATTGATATTAAGTTATACTAAGAAAAAAACCCCCCAAAACCACCATAGAGATTCTTTCTCATTTTGAAGATTTGGTATCTTTGGGCACATTACTATGATGTTCACAAAAACAAGTTTGAAATTAGTGGGCAAGGCTCCTTGAAAAATTCTTCTGCTCCTAAAGTTTAAGAGAAAAAACGTCCAGCAACATCCCTGCTGAGTGTAACCATTGCCTGCTGCACAGCTGAGAAGAGGTTGGTGCTGACGGCGCAGAAACAACAGCACGCGGGTACCTGCTCCAGATGCTCTTCCTTCATCGTTCAACCCCCCGAGTTTTATGTACAGTGTCATATTCACGGTCCTAAAACAGAGCGAACAACTGACATAACCAGCTGGATAAGTGCAGTAAAGACACTGGTACGCTCAAAGTTAAATTTGCAATGATTAAGCTAAATGTTAGTCTTAAACCTGTGTGTTTCAAATAGGTTGAGCTGCTCTTCCTCCTGTTGAGGTCAGTCATGGAGTGGCTCTCGATGGGCTGGGTAAATTTATGGCTAGGAGCCTCCTCAAGGTGCTTAGGGAAAGTCAGCTCTGAGGGCTGGGCTAATTTTTGATCACTGTAAATCAATGGGCTGGCACTGCTGTGGTTATAGAGAAGGAGCTTTGGATCCTGATTTTATTTCCTTTGCTAACAGAGCCTTTTCTGGCTGCCTCAGCAAATACCTATGATATAGCCAACAAGTGGGGCTTTATGGCAAAAGGGTGTTGCTTCCCTGCCTCTGAGATTACCAAGTTTCAAATGGCTGATTGCCCCTAGCACTATAGTTTTCATCCCGATCGTTTGTCCCTGCGAGACGTTTAATTTATTGGAATTAATTTCATACAGCTGCTGGAATACATCAAAGTGCAACGAGAGGGGCTTGAGCAAATGCAGCCCCCACGGTGCCTGTCAGGAGGGAAGCTGCCATCTGCCTCCCTGACGAGCTGCATTAAGTTTTTTCACCGAAGAAATCTGTGCGTTTTGTTTGTCTCCGACACTGTTCCTCAAAGATACTCTCTTTAAGTGGCTGATGTCCGACGACAGTGGGCCCTGCGGTAATCACGGGTAAAAATACGGTAGATCTGCAGCTCAGGTTTAAAGCTCATCTCTGCAGTAAGGTGGGAGGAAACTTGCTGTAGCTGGTAGCAGGTGGGATTATCTCGCTGCTTTAAAGGCTTCACGCGCACTCCGCTGGGCCAAACCATTTTGAGGTCAGTTCTCCACTGAACTTTATGCAGTCATTTTCTCCAGGGCAAGTTGGTATGTAACATTGTCCGATGGGAGAAAGGCAGTCTCCACCCATATTGCAGGAATGAGAGCCACTCTGTGAGATACAAGGCAACAGAGAATCTCACTTGCAGTGGTACCTTTACCCTGTTCTCTCAGCATTTGAGTATTTGTTGATGATTTTGTCTTTTTTGATCTAACCAGAAATTAAAGTTGTGCTAGTTCAGCTCCAGCCAGTGCAAATGTATGCAATTGCAGCGGTGGGAGCCCTGTGCACGCACTGAGCTCTCAGGTACACAGTGCCTCAGCTCAGGAAGGCTCAAGCTTCTTCCCACACCGCTCAAATGGTGAGATCAGATGAACAGTTTGGAAACATGGGGTGGTTCTGCCTCCGAGCTGTGCTCCACTGAGTGACAGCGTGACACTGCTAAGCCACTACAAGACAAAGTGTCTTTGCTTCACCTCTGCTGAACGCTTTGAGGGTAGGAAACATGAGCTGTTCAGCACTTTACTGTAGGAGCAGAAGTGACCACTTGGCCATACCACAATGAAATAGAAATATACGTATTTCTGTTTTTAGAGCTGCAGAACCGTTTGCATGGATTGGGCTTTAACTGGTACAATGTTATGGATGGAAAATCTTATAGGCTTTGAACATTTTGGGGGAAGAGGGAAAGAATTGTCAATCATGCATTTGTGTAGAGCACATGGAATCCTGACATAATGGGGACATCTAGATATCACTGCAATATAAATGATAAGTAATAGAAGTGCAATGTCCTACTAAGATGAATAGTAATGAGGTAGAAGGAAAATGACTGCTTCAATGATATGGTAATAGCATTTCATGACATACAGGCATTATAGTTCAACAAATAGGTAGTCAGTTGTAAAACAGTCACCAGGAAGCAAAGTGCTCATTCTAGGATGTTTTTACAGCGGTCTCTGTCGCTACAATGTGCACTGTGCTCCAGCCAGCGGGAGGAAGAGGTCCAGCACATCCTGAGATTGCGACAGCGCTTCTCTGTGTTTCTCCCCTTTCCTTGTTGACATGCAAGCCCCTGCCTGTGTATTTTAGGGCATATGGTTAGCATTGAGATAAGAAAGAAGTTCGGAGCATATGTGTTTAGTTTTTCCCTTCAAACTGGCATCAAGAGCATAGGAGCATAGGAAGGGGAGGGACCTTGTGTGCTTCTGGGTCCAGTCCTCTCCAGCTGCAGGCTATTGTTTTAGGTAATCCCCTCCTTAATGGATCAAGTCCTGTCTTCGGATTTTTATCCCTATCATCCCTTTTGGGGATTGTTTCTTCCTTAATGAGTAGAACCCTTCATCTAATTTCCAGCCTAAATTTATTCATGGACAGATAGTTCATAACCATTTGCTTTTCTGCCAACATATTCTTTCCCTCCACTGACGAATAACCTCCTGATGTATTTATACAGAGCAATCATATAATCTCTGTCTCTATTTGGCCAAGCTTTTCTAGGTCCCCTGGTACTGTTAACTTTCAGTTACCAAATATGTGAAATGGTCGAAGGTCCTATGGGGGAAGACATCGCCCAGCTCTCTGAGAGCCATACCATGAGGACACCTGATGAGCTGGGACAGGGGAAGGAGGATACAGCTCACATACCCATCTACTGAGCCTCCATGGGTACTCAAAAATGCACCCCGAACTTGGGATATGGGTTTGGAAACAAAATCCATGTTTATCCAATGTCAGTGACTGGAAAGAGACTTCCACCTACTGGAGGAACAAGGACTTTTGCAAAGCTCTCTCAGAGAGGGTAGATTCTCTCCTGGAAATTTTGTTTACCTCAGACTGCAGGTTTGTATTTGTCACTATAGAGCCTGTCTGAAGGAAGATATTCTTGTGTGGCATCCTGCCTTCCTGCGTCTGCATTCAATATGCCAAGACTTATTATTTCTTGGATGGTGGCTTTTCTTGGATTGTGTGGTTGGCTGGTATGCACAGATAAGGTAATCACCACTGCCATTGCAAGGAAAAACAAAACTGCTGCGAAGCAGGACGACTGGAAATCTACTTTCTATTCTTGCTCATTTTTGTTAGTATAGCGGCTGATTCACTTTCTGCTGGCTGCCTTTGGGAGACAGCTCAGTGCTGGAACCACTCACTCCAAATCCCTCGGAGTTACCGGACTGCCCATCTGATTGGCCCAAATGCTGGAGCCAAACTAAACTCTGGCAAAAAAGACCAAAAACAACACCCAGCTGAGCAGGTTTTGCACAAGTAAATCCATCCATCTTTCCTTTTTCATAATCTTTTCCCTATCTGTAATCCATTATTTTTCAGAAATGAAATTGGTTGGTTGCTTGCTGAGGACAGTGCTTTGCAGAGGAAGGTCAGCTGACCTGAGAAGGTGATGCGACATGCTGAATTTTGCACTGGGGAGTGCGCAGAACATGTCTCACTGTCCTGAAACACAGGCACAAAATTTTGCTATTGCCATGGGGTCTTCAGATTCCCAGTTGCACTGACGGGAAAGTAATGAGCATTGCAGGACAGTGAAGCAATAAGAAGGTGCCTCTATTGTGAAGTTTTCTCTGTCATTAAGGCTGCAGCTTCAAACAAATCAGCATATTTTGGTCACGTTGTTTGTCTCTGTTGCTCTGCTGAGTCACACCAACCCTTCAGTTTCCTTCCCAAAGGCTCCCATATACGAAGTCCTTCTGTGCCGCACCCACGAGGCATGACTTTCTCTGGCCAAGATGAGCTGTTGCTTTCCTACTCCAAATGCTTTGCAGAGACATCTGCAAAAAGAAATGTTGAAAACTGCGTGACTCTCAGGAGTTTCCATTTGTAGCTGGCTCCATCTTTACACTGTTCCCTTTCTGCCTCACCATTGCACACAAGGTATCTGAGAAAATAGTGGGAGCATTGGAGAGTTGTTCGGCAGCCTTGATACCGGCATCCAGTGCTTCTGGCTGTGGAGAAGGAGGCAGGCAGATGGTTCGCATGTGGTGTTTACAGCATTCTTTTGGGGATGCATCCACTGCATACCGCAGAGGATGTGTTTTGGGATGCTCTGTATGGAAGTAAGGCATGGCAATGAGCACACCAAGGCATCACGTAGTCAAAATACAGGCCATATCCTCATGTGAGCAGGTATTCCCACATCAGGCTAAATTCTACTTTGAAATACTTTGCTTGGCTCCTAGTGGGATTGCACCCAGGACCAGTTCAGTCTTAGCAAAGGAAGCCCTGCCAAGAGGGACGGTGGCAGGGGTGACACAATGAAGGCGGGAAGGAGCAGCCCTGCCACCGCTGCCTCTACGAGGCAGGCAAAGGAGGCCAAGTTTGCTGGGAGCCGTGCGGGGCAGTGAGGGCCAGCTCCTGGTGGAGGGGCTGGATCCAGGAAGAGCTGCCTGGGGGACAGGGAAGGATGGATTTACCCCAGTGGGCACTCGAAACATCCCCAGCTCTGCAATATCCAGCAGAGCTACCTTCTCCACAGTCTCCCTTTCTCTTCACAGTCTGGGAATCAGCTCTGCTGTCACTAATAAAATAAATTTGGGAGCTCTCTCGAGGATAAGGACTGCATATATTTATCCTTATGACTGGGAAAAATCAACTATTGCTACATGGCTGGAAAGACTCGAGACAGCTCTGATTGTCCCAGTGCAGCCAGGAGTAGGATTTATTATGGGATCTTCTTTGAGAAAGAGTGGGACCCCTGGGAGAGAAGGTAAAATGACATATCTTTGCAATGAACGTGACATGGCTTTTCTGTTTTTTCGCTTTTGTGAGCCAAATCATCCAAACATCAGCATTTGCATGGCCAGATTGTCCCAAGAGCAGCAGAACTAACGGCAAATCATTTTCTAAGGGTTTGTGTTTTGAGGCTGAACTTCTGTGGGAATTGCCCAGTATCTGAAAGGAGCTGAGGTCACAGTATTGTCCTTCTCTCGGTGGAGGTACTAATGAGGTCTCTCCCCTTTCTCTGATTACTTAGTACTTCTACAGAACTTGCCAGAAGCTTAATAATGTTGAGACCTTTATCCCTCTATTAAATTTGGCTGCTGTGAGCCAAAAGATTCAAAAAATATTTGGGAGGAGCTGACTGTTCAACAAACACAAATTAATGACATAATTCAGCTCGAAATTGGGCCAAAAAAGCACTGAGGAATGATGAGGAATTTAGCCAACTCACTAATGATGTTCAAGATCATGGTTGGTCCCAGGTGGGAAAACACAGGTGGGATCTTTTACATGCAAATTGCCCCAACGAGGCAGAAAAGACTTGAAAACCCTGTGCCCAAGTGTAAAACTGGTGCTTGCTGTTTGATCACCGTTCTGGCTCTGCTGCAGAACAAACTTCTTTCTCTCCCTGTGTGTCAGTTTGCCTTTCCCAGCGTGTCCCTGTTTTTTCTGCTCAGATCAGGAGCTCTCCGGGCAGGAGCTGTCTGTTGCTGTGAGCTTGTACAACACCTCTGGTAATGAGAACTCCTTCTTGGTTCAAGCTGTTAAGCATTCCTATAACCCCAGTAATATATACTAATAAATAATGAAAGTAGGAGCAGAGAAACTACCAAGAGAGCTGAAGCTTGTTTAGCTGGATAAATGGCGTTTGACTGCACTTCTAAGTATGTTTTGAAAGTGAACAAAAATTTTCATTACTTGCCAAGATCTGTGTCATGCCCATCACTAACACCTAAAGCAGTGCAGAGCTCTCTTCCAGAGCCTGTGTAGCTACCTCA
>NW_009203009.1:0-204 GCF_000690835.1 Fulmarus glacialis | reverse complement strand
TGCATGCTGTGTAAGATCAGAGAAGTTAGCCTGACTTCTCCTTGCTTGTGAAGATGTCTTCCCCAATTTTGCTTCACATTTTTTTGACTACTTTAGCTTTATTACCCCAGGTTACAAATGGTCCCACCACTCCTTTGTGGAAAATATTTTTCCATGCAGTCATCTGCCTCTTTTTTGTGTGTATGTGTTTGCTATTGCAAGTTT